>NW_015505831.1:478247-491382 GCF_001515645.1 Sinocyclocheilus grahami
GTATTTGCACTTAGTGTAAATAGCATATTGCTAAAAATACTGCTATTTTCACTTAGTGTAAATAGAATCCATTGCTAATACGAGATTTGAAAAGGGAGAAAAAAAAAGTTCGGCAGAAGGCGGGATCGAACCCGGGTCTATCGCGTCAAAAAGCCAAGGTCAAGTGCTTATCTATCTGCACCACTGGAGCTGATGATTTACAATAACTTTTAACTAAATCTAAATAGACACCCCGTATTTTTTATTCCATAGTAAGAGCAATTCATACAATACATTTAAACGGAGCTACTTTAATACCATCTCCGAACTTTCTACCATGACTCTGCTGTTCTTCGGCTGGTTCTTCCTGTATACGTTGATTGACAGATGTCTCGTCCAGTCAGTGGTGAGTAATCCCAAACCAATGGCGCTGTCTCAAACTATACCTACCTTTTCCGGTTTGTCTGATTTGTCCTTGTGTCTTCTGAGTTGTTCATTTGTTTTCGAATTTGTCGGTGTGCTTTCTGACTTGTTATAATGCTTTCTGAATTGTTGTTGTGCTTTCTGAATTGTTATTTAGTTTTTTAGACTTGCATTTGCGTTTGTAATTTGTTATTTTGTTTTCAGAATTGTGATCTGCTTTGCACTTCTCGGCCACCGTACATTTCTGTTATTTACTCAACTTAATGTAGTCCGTATGCTGTCACACAAATCTAAGGAGGAGAGTTTCTGAAGAATATTCACACATATATTTTCCTTACGATAACGATAGTTGAAGACATAGCCTATTCGACGACTATTTTGTCACTAATCAACTCTCAAAAAGTTGCCTTTAGTGTGTTGCACTTGTCCAGTCGTGTTGTTGTTTTGTTTTTTCTTCCTTCAGATTTAGAGCAAAATGGTGCCAAAATACACGACAAACTCCGTTTGGAGGAAAATAATTCCCTTTAGGTCTAAATAAGTGTGTTATTCACAAGTATCTAATTTTTTTATTGTTTTTGAATCTCAATTCAATTGCTTATGTCCGAGTCAAGTCTCGCGTTTTCATCTCCGATTAACCACAGCACGCCACATTAACCACACACTAACTAAGTTCACCTATTTGAACAATTAATTGAACTCAACAACAGACCAGTATCATGCTAGGATGTACTTTTCTTTTTCTGAAATTGGTGAACACAACAAACTCTGGCAACAACATGTGGTGACAATTTTAAAACATTTTAAAGTTTACAAATTCAAATAGCCTACAAAAAGTTAAATTATACCTTCACATTTTTTTTTGCATAATTTGACAAAATTACTGATGAAAATGGCACACAAAACTCATATTTCATAGGGTTTCTTTGGTAAACAAGCATTCTAAAATAAAATAAAATATAATATAAAAATAAGTAGCCTATATAAATAAATATGCAAAGGTTTTTCTATGTTATTGCAAGTTATTTAGAGAATTATAGATTTAAACATTAAAAATTACTGTTTTTATAATGGATTTTCAGAATCTGGCACAAGAGTAAAAATGGCTTTTTGATAAAGGCATGATAAAAGGTTGCCAAGGCAATGAGTCCTAACATGAAAAATTGTTTTAATAAAACTTAAAGATGTCATATGATGCTTTTTTTTTAAAGATCATTATTTTGTGTATTTGGTGTAACAGAATATGTTGACATGCTTTAATGTTAAAAAAACATTATTTTTCAAATACTGTACATTATTGTAGGTCCTCTATGCCCCGCCTCTCTCAAACGCTTCGTTTTCTACAAAGTCCCTCCTTCCGACAAGCGCAGTCTGCTCTGATTGGCCAGCTGACCCAGTGCATTGTGATTGGCCGAACACCGCAAGCACTTGTCGGAAATGTAACGCCCCTTACCATAATCGCGAGCTTCATCTTTCAAAATAAATGTAAAGACAGAGCCCGAAAGGGAAACAGAGTCTCGTGACAGACACAGTGATGAAGCTGGTATGTGTTTGCAGTACACAAGCCACGGTTAAGACAGCTGACTCCACTGTGATGTGACCCCCCCCTCTCTCTCTCTCTCTCTCTCTCACACACACACACACACACACACGATGCGCAAAACTCAGCATTTGAACAGTCAATAGCAAATACTTAAACTAATAACAAAACAGTAGCTTTTTGTCATAGCAAAGTCAGAATGACCTCCTCTCCTAGGTTCATGAAACAGTCGTCCATAAAATGCATTGCTGTTCTGTTGTAAGTGATCTTAAAGATTCCTAAATGCATCTACTTTCGGAAGACCAAATAAAGTGCTTTTGCTTTCTTCTAGAAACACACAGCGTCTCCCTGACATGCTGCTTCAACACTAACTGCGGTTACTGAAACCATGCCTTCTTTCTTTGCGTGCACATTTGGGCGGCATTATGCTAATATTTCCACATAGTGAGGTAGATATGTGGGGGCGTGTTAGAACGAGCCATTTTAGGGGGGCATGGCAGAGTCTTAACTTTGATAAAGAATATCTCTTTGGTTTTGAGACTTTAGTCTTTGCAACTTCAGGGATCTTATCTATGCACAATCAGCTTGTAACACTCCAAAGAGAAAGCAAAACTTGAAATCGCATCATATGACCCCTTTAACCTCTGGGACACAGGCTAATAGTGACTAATATCAATAAACATCTCCATAACTCATAGATGCGCAGCTTTTCCAAAGGTTTAGTTTTTTTGTACAAAACTGAAATTTTGGCCATTTAGGCCAAAATCAAACTTTGCACATCACATTCAGCTAAAGATTATTAAATTTGTGTCTGTTCCTTACATAAACCTACTGTATGGGTTCAAATGACATATACATTTATGCTTTTATACTTTTACAGTCTTCAAATTAAAATTGGCGAGTATATAAAAAAACAACGTAGATCTAGAAGGTACATCACCTAATTAAAAAAATTTTAGGCTTGTTTTTATGTCATTTCTTTAATACACCAATTGCATCAACAATTTATCACTAGAAAACGGCATATGAAAAGATTCCAGTGAAAATGACAAAGTTAATGTCAGTCAGAAAATGCTGACATTCTGTGTGGCGTTAATAAACTGCAGCCTGCTGTTCGGTGAAGTGGTGCTGGGAACGGAGGTGTTGGAGACGGTGCAGTAGAACAACTCTGCTCCGTGTGAACAGTCCTGAGGGAAGAGCACCATCATGATCAAACCGATAATCATCACGAAAACACCTGCCGCCAGGATGATGCTGGGGATGAGGTTTTCACCACGAAACCAGCGGCCGTCCGAGAGCTTCAGGAAACAGGCGGCGGGGAAGATGAACATGAGGGGTATGGCGCTCAAAACCCCCTGAGAGAGACACAGAAACACAACATTTACACACATCTCTGAATGACTAACTGCTGCTTCATTGATGTTGATGAATCAACAGGAAAACTCACATTCAGTTCCAGTACAATACCCAGACAGTCATAAGAGAGCGATATGACCGTCGCCGCTGATACGATCACAAAGGTAATGATGACATGCATGGTGTTACTGAGCTCTCCTTTAAAAAACACATTAGAGATCACCTGGAAAAAAATATTGACAACATCAAGAAACAACCAACTTTAAAGAAAGCTAATTAAATACTAGAACAAGCATTTTTAGTACGTCTTTACACTTTAAAATGTAAAAAACAGTGCATACGGTTGACAGGGTGACTGTAAATGCATACAGGAAGCTCTGAAAAATTTTGATCAAGAGTCTACAGATTTTGACTATTTGTTGCACCAAGTTAAAGGAGGATATTAAATGCCTTTCAGTTTTTCTTTTTAATAAATAATAAAAAGTGTTAAAACCAGAGTACTACTTCACATTATTATGTGTTATTTTAGTATCACTGAGATACTATTATTTTTTTTATTTATATTTTGAATTTGCCTTTTTTTATATTTTCCAGGTTAATTTTAATTTTGGTTAGTTTTAGTCATTTTGTTGTGTGTTTTTGTCATTTTTATACTTTTATGTTTATTTATGTTTACATAGTTTCTATTATTTTGGTTAAAATTTTTACTGAATGAAAAGGAGAAATGTTGCCTTAGCAACTAGCTGAAGTACAAATAGTTTACATTTGTTTATATACTGTACACTGTAAAAAAAAAATCCCTAAAATTTACGGTAAAAAACCGGCAGCTGTGAAAAATGTGTAAAATATACGGTAGCAACGTTTTAGGTTTTACAGTTTTAACTTAAATTTACAGTTAAATACCGTAATTACATTAACTGATATAATGTTAATATGCCAACCTATTGAAGTACCGAAATCTGTTTTGTACCTTTGTAATACACTGATAACCACCAAATGCAGGTGATGAGAAAGTCACATGATGATCCAAAGCCCATCACAAGCAGCTCATAAATAATAACATATATAGAAGGTGCACAGTGTCATTCACACAGACACTAAACACCATCATGGTAACACACATGAAACTGAAATAATGCAATAAACATTCATTTAACAACATTAGATGTAACACTCAACCCTAATATACAAAACTGATAAGAAAAAACTAAGAAGAAACATAGTTATTTCAACAAAAAAACATCAAATTTGAAATGTAACGCAGGGAATTCTGGGAATGTCAATTTACGGTTATTCACTGTAAATTATACGGTCTTTTTCACTTCCAAAAATGGTATACTACCGTAAAATTAATGTCCAATACATGTAATGTCCAATACAGTTTTTCACCGTATATAGTAGGGGAATTTACCGTTAACCATTTAACAGGTTTTTACTGTAGCATTTTTACAGTCTTTTACCGTTAAATTCAATTTTTTACAGTATACATTTTATTTCAGTTAACGTTTATTTTACTTTACGATTTTTTTAATGGTTTTGTGTTAGTTTCAATTAACTATAATAACTCATAAGCATTCAATTAATTTAGAATTTAAGTTTACAAATTTTATTTTTATATATCAAACAAATATATATATAAATATAATCAGTGTCCCCAATACTGCTGCAATTCCCGTCACAACAAGTATTGTCAAGATCAGTATATTTATGATGGAAAATCCACTTAAAGGTTGATCAAGGCCATGATCAGATTTTCATTTCAGGACATTTTTCAAGCTTTCAAGAAGTCAAAAGTGCCCCAGTTGAAGAATCACCCATTCTGTATGTACAGTAAAAGCTTCAGTTATCTTACCTCACGGGTTACAAAGCACTCCAGAGGGAACGTGGTGATTATACTGACCCCATAGCAGAATCGACCGAATGTAGCCAAGTTATCATTCCTGCAGTAGTTCTCGAATATATCACCTTGGACAAGTAACACAACAGGAAAACATGCAATTCTTTGCGTGCTTTTTGTACCATATGACACAGATTTATCAAAGTAATAAGTGCAGATATTGTGACATTATTTACAGTAATTTACCTTCTTAAAGGTTGATCAAGGCCATGATCAGATTTTCATTTCAGGACATTTTTCAAGCTTTCAAGAAGTCAAAAGTGCCCCAGTTGAAGAATCACCCATTCTGTATGTACAGTAAAAGCTTCAGTTATCTTACCTCACGGGTTACAAAGCACTCCAGAGGGAACGTGGTGATTATACTGACCCCATAGCAGAATCGACCGAATGTAGCCAAGTTATCATTCCTGCAGTAGTTCTCGAATATATCACCTTGGACAAGTAACACAACCGGAAAACATGCAATTCTTTGCGTGCTTTTTGTACCATATGACACAGATTTATCAAAGTAATAAGTGCAGATATTGTGACATTTACAGTAATTTACCTTGTGTATAACCAGTAAAAGTCACATAACCTGCAGCAGCAAAGACAACACTGACCAGTACAGCTGAACCCACAGATACATGAGTGACAAGAGACCAGCTGCTCAGTGTGGGCTCCCGCAGCGACCCGTAGATCATAAAGCTGTTGTGGTGGCAGATAAAAGCTGAAAAATATGAAACACGCCAAAGTTTGGATTGAAAAAGGTACTTTAATTGAAATATGTTTACTGAAAGTAAAACCTCACCGAAACACATGACGGCAACTGCCTGAATTGCATTCCACCGTGCAAACACCCATGCATCATCTGACGCAGGTCTGTGGGTGAAATAAATATGTAGTTATTCATTTTAGAAATAGCTATTTTTGATGTTTGTGCATGACTATGCAAACACCACTGCCAGGGTGTTTTGAGTGTTTTTACAGGGTTTCTGTACGTTTTATGAAGGTAAATTTTAAGACTTTTTAAGACCTCTTTAAGACCAATTTAAGAAAATGTAAGGGATTAATTAAAGGAAACACAGGACTTCAATATGTTCTCTAAATGTAAATGTATAAGGAGAATACAATGAATGGAAAACAAGTTTTCATACCCCATTGATAGATATTTGTTCTTGTTTTAAAAGCATAAACTCACTAAATTAATTTTTTTTAAATTGCATTTCAAGTAATTGTATTTTGATGTAAGGATATTTATATATTTGTATTGGAATACAAGTTTAAAATACTGACAGAAATGTTTTATTTTAAAGTGCATGCAACATTTAATGCCATGACTTTATGAATTTAAGACTTTCTGCTCCGTTTTAAAGTGTCCCTATTATGGGTAATGAAAGGTTCATATTTTGGATTTGGGAGTCCCCAACAACAGGTTGACATACATGTAAGGTCAAAAAATACTTTCATTGTCTTACAATATGCCTTTATTTTTACCTTACTTGCTAAATGACTCCCAAACGATTCGCTCAATGATTCATTTTTCCAAACCCTCCTTTGCGTGACGCTAATCTGCGGTGATTGGTCTGATTGGTCGATTTCATTTCCATTTCATAATAAAAGCTGCGTTTGTGAGCGCAGTGCTGCTTTGTGTACAGCGTTACCGGGGAAATAGCTGTTTTTACCGCTCCAAAAGCGTCACCTAGTGGCAAAGAATTAATTTGCATTTTCATTCAGACCAAGGCGAAAAGACCAACAAGTGGGCAGGCAATATGCTAATGACCTCAACATGAAACGGCTTGGGATTTTGCTTTAAAAATGACTCGTTTCAATGATTCAGAGTCGACTCTTCTTTTGAGAGACAATAACTTTATAATAGATTTAAAACTTTGCAGGGTGTTTTCATTCACTTAGAGCTCTGTTACACACTGCATGAAAGGTCATTTTCCAAAATCCAAATTAGGGGCACTTTAAGACATATTAAGGCCTTAATTTGTGGAAAGCAATTTTTTTAATGTTTTTAAGACATGCAGAAACTCTGTTTTTAGCATGTCTTAGAGTCAAGACAGCCACATTTCCAAGTCTCTATGATATTTAGGTCTCTAGAAACTGTATTGTACTAATTTTTTGCCTGTTTTTTTATCAGCTCTGTGAAAAATCCAACATTTCTGAGGTCTCTCTGAGGTCTGAAAACCAACACCTCCTTTGTGTAACTAGGACAAAATACAAACACAGGGGAGATAGAGCCTTTTCACGAGCTGGTACAAAACTGTGGAATGACCTCCCTCATAGTATTAGATCCGTTAACTCACTACCGGTTTTCAAAGCTGTGTTAAAAGCACATCTTTTAAAGACCAATGAGGAGTTGTTGTGATGCAGGGTTAGTTATTTTAAATTGTATCCATGTTGTTATGTGATTTGTGTTATTATTTGAGACTATGCTTGTTGTTATGTAATTTTATTGTGATATTGTGAAGCACTTTGGGCAACCTGGTGTTGCATTAAACTGTGCTATATAAATAAATAAACAAAACAAAACAAACATTCAACCTGGGTTTCACAAGGGTTAGGGGTTTGCTTCATCATACATCACAAAATATGTGTGTATTGTTTCACTGCATTGTGACACTATGTACATGCCTTGTTATACTAAGGCCAAAAATATGATGGAAAGTCAAATAAAAAAATTAAGCTCAGTGAGATCATTTCTAAGAAATTAGTGTTTAAAGGGTAAATCATTATCCTGAGCTGCGGTCGGCAAACATCAGCATATGGTGGATGGTGTGAATGAATGCACACAGATGGAGAGAGAGATTTTATACATCTGTGGTCCTAGTGTCGCTGCTCTCACAACCACTGTGATGAGGATGGCAAGAGTCAAAAGCATGGACAATAAAGATACCTGGAACAGAGGAAGGGAGAGGGTTCATTACTGTCAGTTTTAACCTAGAAAGCTTGCTGTTTCATCCTTGATTGTTACATTTCTAAGGCCTCTAAATGACCAACATGATAAAAACTTTGCTGGAATACATGCACACAATCTACTACATGCCTTCTGTTGTCTGATTGATAGTTTAGACATTTTTTCCAAGTAAAAGTCATTTTAGTACAGTTGTACAAATGTCCACCTTCAGCTCGTGCTTCACATACCTTGAGTTCAATCTTTCCTGAAATTTGTACAGATTTTTATGAAGTAACCATAAGATGAATAACTTTTATATAGTAATATTTCAAGATGAACACCTACTAGACTAAAGGAACGTAAGTTTACTTTATTATTCATGTCATCCAGACCCATGTGATGTTATTTTTCTGTGAAGCACAACAATGACTTGGCTTCAAATAACTTGGAATGTAGCACACAGGTCATATGGACTATTTTTTATGAAGCATTTATTATCCTTTGTCTTCTCTTTTAAAAGCCCAACATAATCAGACAAGGTGACTGTTGTATGACAAACTTGTCTACAGAAAAAACAGACATGAGAGTAAGTAAATAACAGCTAAATGACAGGTGAAATTATTGGGTGAAATATTCATTTAAAGCCACAGATCACAAATGATTATACGTTAACATGGCCTACTTAATATTCATAAGCTCAGTCTCAGGCATAGTAGGATTGGTGATCTAGCGCTCATCTCCGTGGTCTCAAGCACTTCGCTTTTTGATCAGTCTTCTGCGATTCTTTTTTTCTCTCGCCGAAAATCCCTCGGAGTTTACTTAGGATTAATTTCCCCCTCGTGTTGGCAGAAATGTTTGCTGGAAGATGGTGAGTGGATCATAAAGTGCTGATGAAAGCTATTAAAAATTATGGTCAATAAAAAAAATGCTCTAGGTTATAATGGAAAGCAAATAACAATACAATGTCTGATGCATAAAAGAGTTAAAAACCAGGATTTTAAAATGAAATCCGAGCTAGTCTGAGCTTGATTGTGATTATACAGTAGCAGAAGTCAATAGCATGCTTCGTTTTTAGATGTTCTCATTCAGTTGACAGAATGCAATGCAACATGCACATTCTCAAATCCTATGCATTATTTATCGGCTTTAAGATATCGGCCAAATTTTCTTATCAGGCCGATACCGATAACAGAAAAAATGAGCCGATATGGGCCGATACCGATATGGTGGCCGATATATCGTGCATCCCTAATTTACGTATTTCACATCCATGCATGCTTTGTTTAGTGATGCTGTAGTGCATTGGTTTATGAGTCAATGAGATAAAACAGTCATACAAATTCATAGTCCTAAACAAACTTATGCCCCAGTCAAATTTTCTTATAGGGGTCATATGATGCGATTTCAAGTTTTTCTTTCTCTTTGGAGTGTTACAAGCTCTTGGTGCATAAAGAAGATCTGTAAAGTTGCAAAGACTAAAGGCTCAAATCCAAAGAGATATTCTTTATAAAAGTTAAAGGGGTGGTTGACTGTTTTTTTTCTAGGCTTGATTGTGTTTAAGGGGTGCAGTCTAACATGTGTTAATGCTTCGTTTGTTAAAAAACGCATTATTTTTCACATAATTTACCTTTTATTCCACAACGCTCTGTCCCTTCTCCTCTGAACGCACTGATCATTTCCTGCCTTTATGAAGCCCCTCCCTCAGAAATACACGATGGGCTCTGATTGGTTAGCTAGCCCAGTGTGTTGTGATTGGCTAAACCGCCTCTAGCGCGTGTCTAAACGTCCCGCACCTCAACATAGCGGCATGTGCTCGGGTTGTATTGTAAACAATGACGTCGTCTATATTGCTTATCACGATGGGCTCTGATTGATTAGCTGGCCCAGTGTGTTGTGATTGGCTAAACCGCCTCTAGCGCGAGTCTAAATATCACGCCCCTCAACATAGCGGCATGTGCTCGGGTTGTATTGTAAACAATGACGTCGTCTATATTGCTTATCAATTTGAGCCCGATTGAGACGCAGAGGATATTATTGAAGAGGATCGCGCAGAACCTGTGCAAGCTCGGCTTTTAATGGTAGGCCTAAGACTTTTTGTCTTATAAACTGTCTCATACTTTTAGATACGCTGTTATTTGTAAATGTTGCGTGTTCCCGGAGGCGGGGTTTATGTAAAATTCTGGGTTCTTGACGTAACGGACCCGGGAAGTATCTTGTTGTAGTCCCTACCAGTCGTTTTTGTAGGCATTAAACTGCCAGAACTTTAAAAGACGATATCTCTGTTTGCATTGAACTTTCAGCTTCGTAACTTTGCAGATATTGTTTATGATCAAACAGCAACATTACACACTAACTAACATTAAAAAAGTGAAATCGCAATCAACCACCCCTTTAAGAGTTAACCACGCCTACCTACTCGTTCTAACACGCCCCCACATACCTACCTCACTATGTGGGAAGATTTGCATAACGCCGCCCAAATGTTCACGCAAAGAAAGAAGGCGTAACTTTTATTCTCGCTGTAGTATTGTTGCGGCCACCATGTCGTGAAGACGCTGTGTGCTTCGTTGTGAAAGCGAAACTACTTTGTTTGGCCTTCCAAAAGAGGACGATATCCGCTTCGTCATGCCTCTAGCCCGGTCTCAGCGCACGCTAAGCTGCGGCTTCCACTCACGCTAGGCCGCCGTGCTTTTCGTTGTGAAAGCGAAACTACTTTGTTTGGTCTTCCAAAAGAGGACACGACTACAAATCAGTGGTTGAGTTGTATTTACAACACTGTTCCAGGACTGTTCAACCCAAATATTCAGATGTGTGCAGCACATTTTATGGAGGACTGTCTCCTGATCCTGGGAGAGTAGACTACAATGCCGGCTGTTCTGACTCACCGTAAGTACGTAAGTACGTTTTCATTTAAAGGATTTGCCACTGATGATTCAAATGTGAGTTTTGGGCAGTGTAGAGTAGCACTTGTTGTTTGTCATTTCTCCGATCACAAATGCAGACATGGTTTTATGTTTACGCGCTGCGATGCAAAAAGACATTATTAGTCATTATAATCAGTAATTATGTCCCCACTGGATGCAACAAATGCCTCGTTTATAATGGGTTTTCATGTTTTTGTCTCATCGCTCCGGCCGGGACACGGCATCAACAATATGTGAGGGGCGTAACATTTCCGTCACACGCTTGAGGTATTCGGCCAATCACAACGCACTGGATAGTTGGCAGATCACAGCACACCTCGCTTTTTCAGACCGATGAGTTTTGTAAAAATCGATGTGTTTCAGAAAGGCGGGGCATAGAGGAGAAACAATAATGTACAGTATGTGGAAAATAATGTGTTTTTTTTACTTTAAACCACATAAACACATTTTATTACACCAAATACACAACATAATGTTCTTTTTAGCAGCATCATATGACCCCTTTAAATGGAAAAGGCTTTTACTGTCAGTTCACTCGCCAGTTTTTGGATATGAGTTCATTGAGCTGTTGATTTGTTGATTCGAAAACTGCTCTGACTCGTGAATTGATTTAGTCCGATGTGCGAACGAATAGTTCATATTGGTTTAGTGAATCAGTTCATTAAAATATTTGACTCAAAAGAACGAATTGTTAGCGAATTGCTTGGCTTCTGTTCTCCTTTCCAGTAGCTGATTCGTGTAGACGAGATGATGCCACAGCACTGGAACAGTTTTATAGAGAACTACGTTTTATTTGACTGCAGCTGATCATACTAAACAGTGCAACCACTGGAACAGTGGTTATTTAGGAAGAAAGTAAGGTATGGTCAGTCTTCAGAAAGATTTGATCACAAATGAAGTCATTTATCACGCTCGAGTGCATTGTAAGCCACCAAAATCGCCTCATAAGTCGCTTCATACAGGTTAGATTTAATAAAAGAAGACATGTTCTTCTGTTCCGCCCACCTCAGCTGAACACAACCGTCTAGAAGGTGCCAATTTAAATTAAATCAGGTATTTCTCCACAGGCAGGCAGACAATAATATAAAGGCTTTCTTCACCAGTTACATAAGATGAGAGAGATGGTGATGCTTACATTATAATACAATATAGTGGACTTATTTTTTAATGGAATAATACGCAGAAAATGTCTCTACGACTTTACATATATGTCTGAAATAGGTAGTGCTTTCGACTTTGTGCAGAAACTCTTCGCCTGTCAATCATTGTGCTTGTCCAGGCTGGTGGGCGGGGTTTGTGGCTAGATAATTCAATGGCTAAATATTCATTGAGTGAATACTTAAGAGGACGTTATCTTTCAGGAATTGATTAGATCTTGAAAAGTGGACATTACCAGAATAGAGTCAAGTGGTTGGAGATAAGGTGTTAAAAAGTAAGAAGGATTGTTGACATTAGATAAAGAGGTTCCATATATACAACTATTTTCTATTTGAAATATATATTTAAAATGAAATTTATTCCTGTGATGAAAAGCTGAATTTTCAGCATAATTTCTCCGGTCTTCGGTGTCCTATGAGCTTTCAGAAATCATGCTAATATGCTGATTTGCTGCTCAAGAAACATTTCTTATTATTATCAACGCTTAAAACAGTTGTGCGGCTTTTGTGGAAACCGTAATAGTTTGTTGTCAGGGTTCAATGAATAGAAAGTTATTTTAATTAAAGGGGTCATATGATGCTGCTAAAAAGAACAGTATTTGAAGTAATGAAATGTGTTTATGCGGTTTAAAGTAAAAAAAACACATTATTTTCCACATACTGTACATTATTGTTTCTCCTCTCTGCCCCGCCTTTTTGAAACGTGTCGATTTTTACAAAGCTCATCGGTCTGAAAAAGCGAAGTATGCTGTGATTGGCCAGCTATCCAGTGCATTGTGATTGGCCGAATACCTCAAGCGTGAGATGGAAATGTTATGCCCCTCACCATACTGTTGTATTCCCTCAGCGACCAGCACGGATCAGCTCTAGGCATGACGAAGCGGATATCGTCCTCTTTTGGAAGACCAAACAAAGTAGTTTCGCTTTCACAACGAAGCACACAGCGTCTTCAGGATATGGCGGCGGCGGCAATACTACAGC
>NW_015505831.1:493322-495272 GCF_001515645.1 Sinocyclocheilus grahami
TTGTGATTGGCCGAATACCTCAAGCGTGAGATGGAAATGTTATGCCCCTCACCATACTGTTGTATTCCCTCAGCGACCAGCACGGATCAGCTCTAGGCATGACGAAGCGGATATCGTCCTCTTTTGGAAGACCAAACAAAGTAGTTTCGCTTTCACAACGAAGCACACAGCGTCTTCAGGATATGGCGGCGGCGGCAACAACAATACTACAGCGAGAATAAAAGTTACGCCTTCTTTCTTTGCGTGAACATTTGGGCGGCGTTATGCAAATCTTCCCACATAGTGACGTAGACATGTGGGGACGTGTTAGAACGAGCCGTTTTAGGGGGGCGTGGCTGACTCTGAACTTTTATAAAGAATATCTTTTTGGATTTGAGACTTTAGTCTTTGCAACTTTACAGATCTTCTTTATGCAGCAAGAGCTTGTAACACTCCAAAGAGAAAGGGAAATTTGAAATTGCATCATATGAGCCCTTTAAAACATTGTAACAATGAAAATGTCTTTACTTTCACTCTTGATCAATTTAATGCATTTTGCTAAATAAAATTACTGCATTGTTTTAAGTAATAAAAGTGTTACTGGCCTCATTAAGGCCAGCAGTGTAATTAAGAGGGTAAGAGTCCATTTTAATTTCACATGCTTTTCAAATGTAAAATGTAAATTGAGCACCCATATTGGCAATGATTGTTGTTAGTATTATGGATATGGATTATATATAATTTGCATATTATAGTAGAGCTTTTAAATGGCTTTTAGGATTGAAATAGCTAGTTGTTTTTCACATTCTGTTCTGTTCTATACGCAAAGTATTTAAAAAGCATTATAATCTGACAGAAGACATCAATGAATATAGGCTGTTAGATCCATTACTGAGCACGGTTTGTGATTCAGAGGCGTTTTGCTAAGTGCTCTTGGAGGTTTTTGGTTTCACTCCAGCATATATCCACACTTGGGAAACTTAATGTTTTTCCTCACAAGGCAATGGGAAACACTTGAAGTGCCTGACGTGATGGCTCCGATTGAATCTGTTTGTGGTTGTGGCTTTACTTTTTGTTGAAAAAGCTCTGGACTGTGTGGCGACAAACAGAGAGGTGGGGAGATTTGCATAATGTAAACTGAATTGTTCATTCAGACAAGACTGTCAGCAGCTGCTCGCATTGCTTAAAACTGTTTCCAGTAATACAAACCTTAGCTTTTCTTTCTGTTCTTGTGTGTATTAGTGCTCTCCTGACAAGCAAACCAGGACTGTGTTCCAGCTTTTAATTGGCGCAGGTTGTTTTATTTGGTTCAAAGAAAAATCTGCTGGTATAGCCTCACATAGACTTTTGACTGTTTAACTGAGCCTTTAGAGAGACTTTTGACTTACTTATATTTTTGACATAAGGTTTAAAAGTCGATATTGCATTGTATTCTATATAGCCAAGAACCATCTGCTAAAGAAGGTCTTATTGATATGTGAAGCGATTAATAATAATTAGTTTCTTTAAGATGCTGTTTGTGAATTAGGGCTGTCAAAATGACTGAAAAACTAAATTCGAATTTTCCACTTAAATATGATCAAAATTTGAATTATATTAGAATTTAAAAGGCATAATTTCAGTTAGGGGGAAAAAAAGCTTTTGGCTTCTCTCCTGAGGCCACAAGAGGGCGGATCGAGCAAAATATTATGCACGTTTCTTCAAAGCGTAATAAAATAACACGACTATCTTTGAAAAAAAGTGCATAATGTTTATAAACCATATATATTTAATAAAGTTGCTTAAACAATTAGAAAAAAAACAGCACCATGCATTTATGTATAGTTTAATACAAAGGACCACAAAGAGTAGGCTACTTTCTTCATTTAAAAACATGAGATACAGTGGGATGGGGAAAACCGCCATAAAGTCTTGAGACATGTTTTTTAAAAGTTGAACTTACATTAATTTTACATGGCTTTCTAAACATGC
>NW_015505831.1:496308-496667 GCF_001515645.1 Sinocyclocheilus grahami
GGCTTCTCTCCTGAGGCCACAAGAGGGCGGATCGAGCAAAATATTATGCACGTTTCTTCAAAGCGTAATAAAATAACACGACTATCTTTGAAAAAAAGTGCATAATGTTTAAAATAATGTTTATAAACCATATATATTTAATAAAGTTGCTTAAACAATTAGAAAAAAAACAGCACCATGCATTTATGTATAGTTTAATACAAAGGACCACAAAGAGTAGGCTACTTTCTTCATTTAAAAACATGAGATACAGTGGGATGGGGAAAACCGCCATAAAGTCTTGAGACATGTTTTTTAAAAGTTGAACTTACATTAATTTTACATGGCTTTCTAAACATGCCGCTCTCTTGTGCGAGACG
>NW_015505831.1:496760-500300 GCF_001515645.1 Sinocyclocheilus grahami
CACACTGATGCTCTCGTTTTCCGCAATATATTGAATGAACAACGTAGCAGCGCCGCATCGAATGGGTTCAACTGGATAGGCTAACAAAAGCATTAAAATGCAATGACACTTACATTGTCGTCGCATTTCGTGCACGACTGATAAGGCTGCCTGACGGCTGATGCAGACCTAAAATTAGAATGCAACGTTTTTGCATTCGAATGTGGATTTTTTTTTAATTCTACCATAAATATGAACTCGATAATACAGTGGGCTGTATTTGTAGTCTGCTGACAGAGGTCCTGGGCTGTTTTTAGTCCCAGTGCATCCCCGCTGCTACTGAAAGCACATTGAAATGCAATTAATAATTTGTCAGACTGTTGTGTCCCAAGTGAATATAGTTGAATCACAGTATCACAGTAGGGTTGTGACGGTGAGGAAATTTTCCCACGGGTTAATCGACGTGTGACAACAGGTAATACCGGTATCACCGCGGGGGCGGGGCGTTCCCTCTTTTTCTGGCTTTCCTTTGCTTTTAAATAGCTTTTAAAAGTGGCGTGCGCATTTTACTTTCACGTTCTAATAGCGGCAATTCGGAATTGTAGTGTCTGTTCTTTTACTGAACTAAATGATTTTTATTACTATAAAAAAATCAAAACGACGGTGGGGGTCAGTGACGCGGTGAGCAAGTGACGTAACCGGTGTTGCGGCTTAACCGTCAGCACCGTCTATCGCGGCAAGCCTACTGGTAAGCAGCTGTAACCTTAAAAAGTTTCTTCAGATTTTGAGAAATTATGTAGAAAATGGATTTAAATGTAGATTAAGTGGGACCAAAATGTTCACAAAAAAATGCTGGGTTGTTTCAACCCAACTTTGGGTTAAATATGCACTAACCCAACCGCTGGGTTAAATTTTTACATTAAATGTTTAACCCAAAAGTTGGGTTAGTCCGTATTTGACCCAAAGTTGGGTTGAAACAACCCAGCATTTTTTTTGAGTGTTGCATTAACCAAAAAAAAAGTTTTTTTTATTGAATTGTAAAAATGTTACGCATTTGTTTGCAGATGCAATTTACTTAGATTTTTTTTATTAAATGGCATTTAAAGTAAGTATCTAAATACTTTTTGGCAACACTGCATTTGTCTTGTTTAGACAGAAAGTGCAAGACTTGTTTCTTAAGATTGTTTTATGCCATGTTTTAAGAAACTAAGTGGAATTCTGCAAAATTGATTTTAAGCACACATGTATTAAATACGACCGAAAGGTTGCATTAACCAAGAAAATGGCGTTTATCAAAACATGACGTATAATCCAATCTGCTTTTTGTCATTTTAACAGATAAATCTATTGTGTTGCATTTCCCAATCCCTATTTTACTATCTTTCGCACAGAAATGGAAACTAATAGGGACTGGAAGGATAGAAAAATGGAGGGAATTAATTTTTAAAAGGCCCCTTAAAAATAGACCAGGAGAGAGACGTGAGTAAGGATTCAAGAAGATAAATGAGAGATTCCAAGTGGAATAATTCATGGGATAATGTTCATTAAGTTGGGTGAGCAGATTGCAAGATAGAATGTGTCTGTTGTGTTTTTGGCTTTGTGAGAACAGGATCAATAAAAAAAGGCCAAGAAATGGAAAGAATACAGTTCTCTCACATCTTACACTTTCTTTTACAAAGAAAATACCTTTATTGGCATTGATGGTTCCATGAAGAACCTTTAACATCCATAGAACCTTTCCATTGCACAAAAGGTTCTTTATAGAGAAAAAAAGGGTTCTTCAGATTATTAAAAATGTGGAAAAAAAATTTCTTTTAAAAACTGTTCACTGTGTTCTTCCTGGAACTCCAAAATGGTTCTTATATGGCATCGATGCAAAAAAAAAAAAGCCCTTCAGATTTTTAATGTTTTAAATGTTTTGCTCATTTTTGACCATTGTTGTTTTCGGACCAGGATTCTGATCTGCATCCCTTTCTTTCCTGCGTGATTTGTGAAGTCTGATATCTCAAGGAAACGATGTCTCATCTTAGTGACCTGAAGATAGATTATGATACGGTAATGTAATTAGGAAATTATATCTGATAACGATTCTTAGTATTATAGAGGAAATGTCTGGCTGTTTCTCATGTGTGGCTCCACTGTTGTACCAGGTTCTCCTGCCTGATTGAGCATGTGCTCTTTGCTGGTTTATACTGTGTTTGATTTCTGGAGTGAATGTGGTCTTCCCTCAACAAAGTGCAGAGTTGGTTTATCACTCTTGGGAGCTTGTAATGTTGAGGGTTTTCCAGTGAACACCTATTAGAAGAGATTTTTTTCAGTGGTTGGGCCTATAGTGATTTATCTGAAATAAGAGAAATCATCTCCTCCTTCACTAATTGGTCTTGACGCCCCATATACTGGGAAGTGACCGCACTGATTGAGCTTGTGAACACATTGATTGCATGGCTTGCCTTTTTCCAGCTTTAAAACATTTTACAATAGTTGAAATGCATTAACTATATGCAAATGTGTCAAAAGGGGCATCTTTTTGTAATGTTTTGAGCTCAACATTATGTGCGGCATTTGCAACTGAATGGCACAGAATATGTTTTTAGAACAAGTTGAACTTTAACATGACACTAGTGACATTTTTAAAAATAGACCATGTGACAACAGTGGCTCAACCGTAATTTTATGATGCTACGAGAATACTTTTTGTGCGCAAATAAAACAAAAATAACATCTTTAATCAACAATTCTTCTCCAATTCTAAAACTGGTTGGATGACAGAATTTTCATTTTCGGGTGAACTATCCCTTTAAAGTATATTTATTGGTAAATAACATCATATAACTTGAACTCCTCAGACGGAAATCCAGTAAAATAAGTGGGTGGTTCATATGGATTTGGCCTGGTGGCCTGAGGGTTTCAAACAAATGCTGATTCAAATTACCCGCTAAACCAGCAAGAACAAACATAGGACCAGCATGGAAATGTGCACTTATCTAATGTCTTTTAGCAGGCCAGGGGACTTTTCTTTAAATACAATCATATGTAATGTCAAGTAAACCAAACAGCTGATGTCCTTTTCTCGAGAAGCACAGGTTTGCTGTTTGACTAGCCATAGTAGCCAGTGTTGTTTTTTGGATGCTGGTTGGTTTTTAAGGGTTGTTGTTGATCCACCAGTTAGGACAGTGGCAAATTAAAGGGACAGTTCACCCAAAAATGAACATTTGCTGTTAATTTCCTGACCCTCAGGCCATCCAAGATGTAGGTGACTTTTTTTTTTCTTAAGTAGAACAGTAAATAATATTTTTAGCTGAAACTGTGGTCCTTGGTTATTCATAAAATGCATGTCAGTGGCTGCCTGTCATTTGAGAATAAAAAAAATCTTATTAAGAACACAAAATTAATACCCATGGATCCTGACGATATACTTATGTCTTATGAAGCTAAATGATTGGTCTGTGCAAGTTGTAACTTGACCATATGACAGCTTAAAATCTTATCTGATCGAATGAAAAAAATATACAAGACAAACTAAAATATTTTGTTAATAAAAAAAAAAATATATATATATAT
>NW_015505831.1:500566-502377 GCF_001515645.1 Sinocyclocheilus grahami
CCGATAGCTCAGTTTGGCCAGCTCTAGGAAGGGTTCTGGTCGTCCCAAATGTCTTCCATTTAAGGATTATGGAGGCCACTGTGCTCTTAGGAACCTTAAGTGCAGCAGAATTTTTTTTGTAACCTTGGCCAGATCTGTGCTTTGCCACAATTCTGTCTCTGAGCTCTTCAGGCAGTTCCTTTGACCTTATGATTCTCATTTGCTCTGACATGCACTGTGAGCTTTAAGGTCTTATATAGACAGGTGTGTGGCTTTGCTAATCAAGTCCAATCAGTATAATCAACCACAGCTGGACTCAAATGAAGGTGTAGAACCATCTCAAGGATGATCAGAAGAAATGGACAGGACCTGAGTTAAATATATGAGTGTCACAGCAAAGGGTCTGAATACTTAGGACCGTGTGATATTTCAGTTTTTCTTTTTTAATAAATCTGCAAAAATGTCAACAATTCTGTGTTTTTCTGTCAATATGGGGTGCTGTGTGTACATTAATGAGGAAAAAAAATTAACTTAAATGATTTTAGCAAATGGCTGCAATATAACAAAGAGTGAAAAATGTAAGGAGGTCTGAATACTTTCCGTACCCACTGTATATATTTATATATATATTTTTTCAAATAAAATAATGGCGTTTTTTAAGAATTAAAAATAATCTGATTTTGGAGTTTGACAATGAATACATTGCAACCATGCTTGGTACGGCCCACATAAATGAGAAAAAATGCTTTACATGTCTTGAAATAATAATTTCTAAACATTAAACATTGACTGTGAGTCTTTATTCACCTGTTTCTCATTGTTTCTCGTTAAAATTCATTGAAAGTAAATAGTGTAAATTACATCGATAATGTCATAAAATAGCACATTGTAATGCAGTGTTACAACGTGCCCCATCTGCGCAACTGGAATTTAAAACTGGTTAGTGTCTTCTGCTAGTAATCAAATCATTAAAAAACGATCTGAACTGATAAATAACAGATTGGAGATGAAAATAATAGCAGATTTGTCTCATTTTAAATGAATAATAAAAACTGAGATAAAAAATTTACTTAAGCCAGAATTTAAATTTTACTATGGTAAAATAAATATTCAAACCACGTGTGTTACAACTAACCCCCCGTTACTTTGTGTATCGCGCTCCCCTATATTATATTATGTTACACTTCACACTTCTCTAGTAAGTTTCGTCTGTGTGTGTGAAGACAGTAGCGCAAATATATATATAAAGTGTACTGCATGGAGTGCCTTTGGCTGTGAAAAGGCCAATATTCTGGCAAATTTAAAAAATTTAATTGTAGCGTCTGGACCACTCAAACACACAATATATATTTTGTTAGCTAGATTTCACAAATACTTTGTAACACCCCAGGACGCCGAACAGGACCCTGGTTTCATGGTAACCCGATACATTTACAACCTTGTGGAATGCGAGCCGACCCTCAGCTGCATTCTCCAGAAACAAGGGGGCACAAATGCACAGTAGAAATTGACTTTTCTACTAATTAATTCATAGGAAAACCTTTCTTTGAACGAACACACATATTCTTCAGGCCATTGTGTATATTATTGCTGTTTTGTATTAATCTGTTGTATTATAGAATATTTTATTCATGCTTACGATAAACCACTCATTCATATAACCTTACAAATACCGTGTTTAGTATCTATGAATTCGCCTTCTGATGATCTAAACAAGATTGTACATTATATGTTGATACATAGGCAATATATTAGTGTCCTGAGAATCTTTAGTATTTTCGATTTTCGTTCCAGATACTAAGTTCCATGTTTCCACACAAAGAGTCGTAAAC
>NW_015505831.1:510881-537062 GCF_001515645.1 Sinocyclocheilus grahami
GCAATTTACTTAGATTTTTTTTATTAAATGGCATTTAAAGTAAGTGTCTAAATACTTTTTGGCAACACTGCATTTGTCTTGTTTAGACAGAAAGTGCAAGACTTGTTTCTTAAGATTGTTTTATGCCATGTTTTAAGAAACTAAGTGGAATTCTGCAAAATTGATTTTAAGCAAACCCATTATAAGTGTTTGATCACCACATTGAAGTGATCATTGCAAAAAATGTGTTTATGTATATATATTCTGTTTATGCATATACTGTGTTCTATATATAGTACCAGTCAAATGTTTGGACACACGAATGGTAAAGTGTGCAAACTTTTGACTGGTATTGTACTATAATATGCACAAAGAATATCGGCCGATATATCGGTATCAGCCTTTTTTTTACCCCCTAATATCGGTATCGGCCCCAAAAAAAACATATCTGTCAGGCTCTAATATATATATATATTATTGAATATATATATATATATATATTCAATAAATTAATCGATTCAATAAATTAATGCATAAAATGCATGTAAATAAAAATGTAAAAATTGCTCATATACCACGCTCTTCAAAGCTAGTTGTAGGTTTAAGCTCCTCTAAGTCGTGTGGGACTGTGTTTATTTATTTGTGTGGCATACATAACCCTGATTCCTCGAGAGCTCTGTTTCTGATAGCAGCTGATGGTTTTGA
The DNA here is from genome assembly GCF_001515645.1 of Sinocyclocheilus grahami. Lineage (NCBI taxonomy): Eukaryota > Metazoa > Chordata > Actinopteri > Cypriniformes > Cyprinidae > Sinocyclocheilus > Sinocyclocheilus grahami. Next base: position 511,566 of record NW_015505831.1, read on the forward strand.
GTATGGCAAGGCGTGTCCATCACTTATAGGATGCTTTTCTCTTTGTGGTTCCAGATGGATAAGCTAACCATACAGATACTGATCACATTTAATGTGTTTCTGTCCCTCTGACTCAGTCTTTCTCTCTTTCTCTATGGTTCTGCCAGACGTGTAACTGTTCTCATGCAGACGTGTAGCGAATCACTCTGAAGGTTCAGGATGAGAAAATGGCGCATTCGTTTACTCCACCAGGACCTAAAAGTTTCCGTAAGTTCACCCGTGAATCACTTGAGGCCATCGAGAGCCGGATCGCTGAGGAGAATGCCAGGAAGTCCAAGGACAAGCAGGAGAGAAATAAAGACGATGAATGCAGAAGAAAACCCAACAGCGGCCTGGCGGTTGGGAAAAATCTGCCCTTCATATACGGAGACGTTCCCAGAGGACTGGTGTCCACACCACTGGAGGACCTGGACCAGTTCTACAGCAGTCAGGCAGTGAGTTTGGATTTATATTTCTCAATGAACCTATGAGAGTCCACAAAGGTACAGCGAGGGGTCCAAAGCATCACCCTAAAAATCTGAGATTTAAAGTCTTATTTAGTCTTATTACAGATGTTTTTGAAATTTGAAACATGTAAAATAAAAAAATAATAAAATGTAATGTAATAAAAAGCTGTTTCATGGTCAATAATCAAATTTTCAGCAAATAATGTTTTCAAATGTAAATTCAGAAGAATCGGTCATATTCTCTGTTGTTGTTGTTGTGCATTTGTATTTATATATTTAATTATCTAAATATAATATTAATATAAATATAAAGGTGTAATACATTTATAATAAAAATAATAATAATTATATTAAATATATATATATATATAAATGTATATATATATATAATTTATTTATTTTGCTGACTTTTTTGTCCATCTTTAATGTATTCATCTTCTTCATCTCCCTCTTGTTTAGACTTTTATAGTAGTGAACAAAAAAAAGACAATCAGCCGTTTCAACGCTGCTCCTGCCTTGTATATCTTCAGTCCCTTCAACCTTCTGAGAAGAATATCAGTTAAGATTTTGGTGCATTCATATCCTTCTCAACTGCTGACACATGAAACATGTCTTGTTGTGAAGGTTGGGTCTTATGTATGCTTTTACGGTTTAATCTGTAATATTGGTAGTTTACAACCCAAAAATGAGTGATTGATTGGTAATAAATGTAAATAATGAAATGAAAATGATCATGATGAATCAAATTAGATGTCAAATGGACATGTTGTTCTCAGAAACCATTAACAAAAGAAAACACGACCCAAATGGCATTAAAGACAGGTTCGCTTCAGGATAAACGTGTTTTGTGTGATGAATTATTAGGAGCTGAGAGCCTGAGACTATGACTTGTTGACTTGATGTCCAATGAAAAATCTGATCCTGAAGCAAAATCAGTTGAGAACCGCTTTAGTATTCAATAATTTTTCAAAAAAATCCATGATTTTAAATGCATTATCATTTTACTAGCTGAAGCCCCTTTAAATCAAATTTACTCCACACTGCAGAAAAAATCTGTGATATGTATTTCAGTAAGATTTGTTAATGATTTTGAGAATGATACCTTAAAAACAGTAATATTATTACAATGTAAAATAACTGTTTTCTATTTGAATATATTTTAAAATCTAATTTATTCCTGTGATGCAAAGTTGAATTTTCAGCATCATTCTTCCAGTCTTCAGTGTCACATGATCCTTCAGAAATAATTCTAATATGCTGATTTGCGGCTCAAGAAACATTTTATTGCTATCAATTATGAAAACAGTTGAGCTGTTTCATATTTTCATATGTTCATATTTGTGTGGAAACCATGATTTTTTTTTTTCAGGATTCTTTGATGAATAGAAAGTTCAAAAGAACAGCATTTATTAAAAAAACATTTTTTGTAATACTATGAATGTCGGCACTATAAATTTTGATCAATTTAACATGTCCTTGATGGCTAAAAGTATTACTTTTTTTTTTTTTATCTTACTGACCCCAAACATTTGAATGGTACTATAGTTCTATAACTTAGTTTCCTTAACTGCAGCTTTCACATTGTTCAGTATGTTTATAATGTTCACTATACTGGCAAACTGCGCTTTCATGGTCTACTCACAGCCTCCAGACTGGGCCAAGAATGTAGAGTGAGTTGACCTCTTTGCTGCTTCTCAAGTATAGTGTAGAAAAATTCACCATGTTTGCTGAGTGCAGTAACTGAGGGTCTTGTTTTTAACAGGTATACCTTCACTGGGATATACACTTTTGAAGCACTTATAAAGATCATCGCCAGGGGATTCTGTGTGGGACAGTTTACGTTTCTCAGAGATCCGTGGAACTGGTTGGATTTTATGGTTATAGTCATGGCGTAAGTATGCCAAATCTGTTATTTACCCCGGCTACACTGTTATAAGTTATTAGACTCCTTTAATTGTCATTGCTTAAAGGTAAAGAGTGCAGTTTTTTATAAGACGTTGCTGGTGTCCAGCTGACCAGGTTTATTCTGCCTTTACTGTCGTTCATTAAAATGTAGTCTTTAAAACCACTTTTCTTTTTGGCTGACATTACCAAGACAACTCCTCTGCTGAAATTATCCTAATCCTTTTTTATATGAAAGACCCACTTTCACCATCCAGTCAATCTCTTAATGATAAAAAAACCATCCTACATATTTACGTTGTTTTTATCTTTAAATTTGTCTGAAAATGATGACAGAATGTTCTTTATTTTTGAAATTCTGTTTGGTGCTGCTAATGGCATATAAATTACACTCTTCAACCGTAGTGTTTCATAGTCCATATAGTTGTAAAAAATGATCATCTTCAGTTGTTACTGTCAGCTTGCAATGATAAGAGTGCTGCGGACAAAAGTGTCTGGTAAATTACAAAATATTAAAATGTAAATCTATAGGTTGAAACACATGTCGGTAACACTTTCTATGAAGCCCGTATTTATAATACATCATAAAGGTACTCTTAAGGCATTATAATGAATGCATATTGCATTAACCATCCTACATATTTACGTTGTTTTTATCTTTAAATTTGTCTGAAAATGATGACAGAATGTTCTTTATTTTTGAAATTCTGTTTGGTGCTGCTAATGGCATATAAATTACACTCTTCAACCGTAGTGTTTCATAGTCCATATAGTTGTAAAAAATGATCATCTTCAGTTGTTACTGTCAGCTTGCAATGATAAGAGTGCTGCGGACAAAAGTGTCTGGTAAATTACAAAATATTAAAATGTAAATCTATAGGTTGAAACACATGTCGGTAACACTTTCTATGAAGCCCGTATTTATAATACATTATAAAGGTACTCTTAAGGCATTATAATGAATGCATATTGCATTAAAAAACTTATAATATGTTGTATCATCTCATGAATATTCATAAGAACAGTTTTAATGTGTTATAATATTTACTTATTCATGGATATATCTTTTAAGAATGTGATGATTTATAACACAGAATGAACATGTTGCATCCACTTAAGTTACAATGTATTATATTTATCATAGTTTTATAATGTATTATAAGTCTCATATCTTGCCATGTTATTTGTTACTTTACTTAAAGCAGACAAACACCACTTATAAGTAATACTAATAATTGTTTCTCAAACAACCATAAGATCAGATATCAGATCAGATGAATGTGTAATGTGACACATTTGCTTTTGTTTTAACTATTTTTCATTGTAATATCAGTTTGATTATTTTGATTATTGTGGTATTTTTTAATTTCAAAGTATTAACTAGATCACATCAAAATTAACATTAGCCTCACGGGAAATACTTAAAAAACACTCAACACCTAACAACTCACAAGATGTAGTAAGATACTGTGCAGATCTTAAATAAACGTGTCCCATGTCAAGATATTATATAGTTGTCATGATTCACTGCTGGAAGGAACGATGGAGATGTGGATAACATGAACGTTATTTAATAGGAGAATCACAGCACAACAGGAACAGGGGAAAGCACACGTAATCCAACACGTAAACCCAACAAACACAGACTGAACAGACTCGAACTTAAGTACACAACTTAATTAGGGAACAACGAGACACACCTGGAATCAAATGAACAACCAAAAACATGGGAAACTGGTTCAGGGCAGGCACATGGAGGGGAAAAACACACAGATACATGTCCATAACCCTGACATATCACCCCCTTTCCGGAAGGCACGTCCTCGCACCGTAGAAATAACAGAGGGGGGGAACGGGTGGGAACTGGGAGGAGGCTCAGGAGGAGGACGGACACCCAGGAGGGGGCCGGCAGATAGAGTCCAGGGAGGTGACGACGGAGGGAGGAGCCGGAGCGACAGAGGACTGAGGAGGAGCCGAAGGGATAGAGGAGCCTGACCGAGCCGGAGGGACGAGGCGCAGCCGGAGGAGTGGAGTCCCAAGGCGACGGATGGTCAACGACAGACCAAGGCGAAGCCGGAGGGACGAGGGAACCCGGCAGAGCTAGTGGACTGGCGGGCCACAGCGGAGAAGAGGGAGCTAGGAGCCATGATGGAGCCGACGGGCCGAGGCGGATTCCAGGGCTTAGAGGCTGGAGGTGGAGTCAAGGGATACTCCAGCCATGGCAACGCTGGAGGATGGCAGTCCCACGGAGCTTGCACCGAACAGATGTTGGGCTGAGGGCGAGCAGGGGGGCTGCCAGATGACAGCGGTGGAGGAGGCAGGAGTGGGTGGGAGGGTGGGCTTTTTTGAGCCTCCGGGCTTTCAGGGCTGAACTCAGGAACAGGAGGGACAGAGTTCACCGACAAAGGAGGGAGGAAAGGGGGCAGGTTGGTATAAAAGTCAATCAGGTCTCCTTCCACTTGCCATTTACCCAGATCCATCAATATCTCACCCTCAGCCTTGTTGCAGTGGGCGGAGCTCCTCTCTGCAATCTCACTGGCCACGGCTTTCTCCCTTGTGGCGGGTGTGGTAGCCGGCTCTCACACCTGGACTGACGTCACGGGCTCCGGCTCCGTGGCGATCCTCAGCTCTGTCGCTCTCTCTTTCGATGGCTCATCGGTCGCGGCAGGCTCTGGCTCTCCGTCAGCAGTGGGCTTGGGCTGATGCTCCGCGCAGTGGGGAATTGGTGGGCTGGGCTCTGGGTCTGGAGTGTCCACTTCCCAAAGGCGGCGAAACTCGCTCGAGGGCCCTCCTCGGACGACGATGCTCTGTACGCCGAGTTTAGGCTGGCGTCATAGAACGCACATAGCGCGTCGTCCGGGTAGCTGGAGAGGTTGGCGAGGACCAGGAACAGTCTGGTGTGGCCCTCGAGCGATCTTTCCCCATGCTCCAGCAGGAGGAGGAGGTATTCGGGGTGGGTGAAGACATCCATAGAAATGTTTTGTCTTGGTCGGGTCTTCTGTCACGATATGCTGCTGGAAGGAATGATGGAGACGTGGATAACATGAACGGTATTTAATAGGAGAATAACGGGTACATCCACAACAGGAGCAGGGGAAAGCACACGTAATCCAACACGTAGACCTGACAAACACAGACTGAACAGACTCAAACTTAAGTACACAACTTAATTAGGGAACAACGAGACACACCGTGAATCAAATGAACAATCAAAGACACGGGAAACTGGGTCAGGGCAGGCACATGGAGGGGAAAAACACACAGATACATGTCCATAACCCTGACAATAGTCCATTATAAATGTAAAAGTAGATTTAATATGGTGTTATAAATAATCATACTCTTAAAGTTATAACCACAAATACATAAGTATTATAATGTATTATAATTGTTGTTATGATTATTCATGAAATGATATAACATATTCTAAGGTTTTTTATAATGCATTATGTATTAATTAGAATGCCTTAAGAATAACCTTATAATGTATTATAAACAGGGGCTTCATAGAAGGTGTTACCTAAATTTCTTTAAAAATGCATTATGAAAGTATTAAACTGATAGATTATATGATTAGAGTAAAACATTTAGAGTTCCAAAAAACATTGTAGGGTGTAAAATCTTGTTTTTCTCTGCTGAGACTTCTCAAAAACTTGTCAAATTATTTAAAATGACAGAGAAAGGTTTACTGCAAATTTTTTGCAAAGGTTTACTGTTTTATAATAGTTTTTATTATAATTTATTTGAAATAAAATTTATTATTAAATATTAAATATTTTTATATACAATATGTTTATGCACTTATTTATTAAAACACTTAAATAATATGACTTTTTAGAGTTTAAAATACTTGACTATTTATTTTTAAATGGTTATTTATATATTTCATTTTAATTTAATTTAAATATAATTTTTTTTATATTTTTTAAGAAACAGATTTAATCTCAAATTATGCATCCTTAACTGATAATTAGTCCATAAAATGCCCATAAAGGCCATTGGCATCTCCAGTGCCCATCAGCTTTATTTGTATCTGTGCATTTGGTCCCACAGGTTTGTCACAGAGTTTATAAACATAGGCAATGTATCAGCTCTCCGCACATTCAGGGTACTCAGAGCTTTGAAAACTATTTCAGTAATTCCAGGTAAGCAGAGAACATGTTTAGGTGTGTGACGTCTGTGGGACCTTTGAACCCGACTGCAACCCTGTGTCTCAAACCTTCCTGTGTGTTGTATGTCTGGCTGTGTTTGATTTCCCACCCTCCATGTTTCAGATATGTAACAGAGTTTGAGGATCTGGGTAGTGTGTCTGTGCTGCGAGCGTTCAGAGTTCTTCGAGCCCTGAAAACTATATCGGTCATCCCAGGTGAGAGTTAGGGCAAAGGTCAGGGTCACAGATGTTGACACTGCTTTCTTCAAGCATGTCGTGTTCTTCTCTAAGTGCTTAAATGAGTCTTTTTTTTCAAACATTTTCCAGTTTTCTTTTCAGGTGTTCTTGCTTTGATTTGTGATTTGATGGTTGCATGTGTAACGGAGGCCAGCGAGTAGGTGCTGTGCAGGTAAAAACCTCACTCCCCTGATCTCAAGAGACGCACCAGCGACTAACGCTAGAGGCTGCAGTCTTTAGCCTCCTTGTTAGTGCGTCCGCCTCCCATGCTGGAGACCCGGGCTTGAGACCCACTCGGAACAAGAACGAGGTGTGGCAGTGAGGACCCGGGAGAGAGGGGTTACATTGGTGCCGTGACCCGGATGGGAGTGAGGTTTAGGGGGGTGAGTGTAACGGATGCCAGCGAGTAGGTGCTGTGCATGTAAAAACCTCTCCCCTGATCTCAAGAGACGCACGCACTAACGACTGACACTAGAGGCTGCAGTCCTTAGCCTCCTTGTTAGTGCGTCCGCCTCCCATGCTGGAGACCCGGGCTTGAGACCCACTCGGAACAAGAACGAGGTATGGTGGTGAGGACCCGGGAGAGGGGTTGCACATGCAAAAAAAATAAGTGTGATGTTTGATTCACATTGAATAAGTCAATTATTTTTAATCAGTAGGTCAAAAATTCACAAATCTTGAACTTTATCAATTTAAGAACGGTTTCTGTTCTTTTTTTTTTTCTGTTCTGTTCTTCTTAAATCAGTGTGCTGGTTTACTACAAAAGTACCTAAAGAAATAGTTCACCCATAAAATAAAATAAAAAATGCAGAAAATGTACTCACCCTCAGGTTACCCAAGATGTAGATGAGTTTGTTTCTTCATCTAAGCAAATTTAGAGAAATGTAGCATTACATCACTTGCTCACCAATGCAGTGAATGGGTGCCGTCAAAATGAGAGTCCAAATAGCTGATAAAAACATCACAATAATCCACAGAGCACTTAATGATGGATTTTTTTTTAACAAATGTGCAGCTTTTCACTCTACAAAATGGACTGGAGTGGTGTGGATTACTTGTGGATTATTGTGATTTTTTTATCAGCTGTTTGGACTCTCATTCTGACGGCACCCATTCACTGCAGAGGATCCATTGGTGAGCAAGTGATTGTAATGCAAATTTCTCAGAATCTTTTCTGATGAAGAATATTACAAGTAGATAAACAATAAAGGAATATGCAGTAAGCATGCAGATATTAAGCTAAGCAAATCCCGTAAATGCTTTCATGCACCCAAAGGCAATTAATAGAAAACAAAAACGTGAACATTTATTTGTTTGCTTGTTTGTTTTACACAACATAGAGAGACAAACTGACAGATTGAACTTAGGCACAAAAAACAATATTGGACCTAGGTTTCATACAAAAAATATTAAATGCTGACAAACATTTTGCCTCATCCATGCATCCATCCAGCCATACATTTATCCATCAATACATCCATACGTTTAGTCAGAAAACCACATAAAATGATATAAATTAGTGACTGTACAACAAGATTTACTTACTTGGTTAGTGATTTAGAAATGGTACAGAACACTGAGTATAGTACACCTGAAAACTGTCATGAAACTGTTGTGATGTGGGGAACGTTTCGATCAGGGCCAGTATAAACCCGGTGAAGAGTGACAGGCCGATATACTAACAATATAGAGGAAATATTGTGAGTGTGTAAGTGATCTGTACATCTGCCAGACAGCCAGCTGTCATCATTCAGCATTATGGATGTTTACATTAGTGCCAGCCATGAAAAACCTGTTTGAGAGAAAGAGGAAGAGGAATTCCACCTTACTCATATTGGGGCGAAATATGATATCCATTGGAAAGTACTTTAGCAGGATGGGGGAAAGCTATCATAGGAGTGAGATAATCTGGCCCGCTGCTTGCTGAGGAACGATGCCTTCCACATGTATTTTTATTCTGATATATACACAAATTCTGCTGGTATTTTGACATTTCACTCATATGCATGGGGCTTGGCCCTGCTCCATTAAAAAAACAAAAACAACATGTCCCGTTTAATTTGATGGGTCAGAGAGAGGATGGAAAATGGTCTTAATTATGACCATTTTCCTCATTGGTCCATTTTTGACACCAAAAACAATGACGAAAATGGTCATGTATTAAGGCTTTTTTTGAGCGCCACCAAAAACAAATAAAAAAGGACCAACATTGAAAATGGTAATGTATTAAAACTCTTTATTGTTTTTGGTGCCAAAAATGGACCAATGAAGAAAATGGCCATATATTAATTGACATTTATTGCACCAAAAACAATTAAGAAAGTGGTCATATGGTAATCTTTGGTGAAAATAAGCAAATAAATAATAACCAATGAAAAATATTAAATACAAAAATGAAGAAAATGATCATATATTAGTACTGTTTTATTGCAAAAAAAAACAAAACAAATTTTGGCCGGTCTTGACCATTTTCATCATTGGTCCATTTTCTGCACCAAAATTATCAAACCAAATTTTTTTATTGTTTTTGGTGCCAAAAATGGACCAATTAAGAAAATGGCCATATATTAATTGACATGTATTGCACCAAAAACAATTAAGAAATTGGTCATATAGTCATTTTAGTGGGGAAAAAAGTACCAGTGAAGAATATTAAAATAAAATAAAAATATGAACCAACCTATAATGTTAATCAAATAAACTCATGGGTTATAGAACAAACCAACTAATGCACCTTAGCTTTGTATAAGTTCTATTATGAATAGTATTCTTCTTTTTTCCTGTAGGTAATCATTATATCCAATCAGGAAAGAAAGATGCTATGATCTGTGGGAAAAGCAGTGATGCTGGGTAAGCAACGTGTATCGATTTTTTTCATAAACATTGGCATTGTCTTCCCTTCAAACATAATTCTCCAAGAGCAGTTGCTTGTTTTTTTTACATGGTGAGTTTTTGACAGTCACTGTCTCACACGTGTGCATTTAGGCAGTGTCCAGAAAACCATGTCTGTATAAAAGCAGGTCCCAATCCAGATTATGGTTACACAAGCTTTGATTCCTTTGGCTGGGCCTTCCTTGCCTTATTCAGACTGATGACTCAAGACTACTGGGAGAATCTTTACCAACAGGTGCTTTTGTGTTGTTTGTCTATGTAGAGGAAACCAATTTTGTATGATTCTTCTTCTTTTGTGGAACATAAAAGATGTTTTGCAGAATTATTTTTTTCTATATGATAAAAGTAGACAAAGTCTAGGGCTGTCAAGCTTCAAAAAGGACAAAAACCCCACCATGAAAGTAGTCCATATTATTTGTATTATTTATTCCAAGTCTTCTAATGCAATATAATGTTGCTGGTGTGAGGAACAGACCGAAAAGTTGCTGTTCCCTGAAAATCTTGCCCTCCATTGTGTTCAAAACTATTGTTTCATGAGAAATGAATGAACCTATGAAGTGTGCAGTTTCTTCTCTGTCTATTTCTGTGCGATTTCAATCTGTTCACACAAATCAATCATATAATTTAGCATGTAGCCATATAGACTATTTTATGGTATTTTTGTGGTGTTTTTGTCATTTATGGAGTCTCCATCCACTTTCATTGTATGGAAAAGAAGATAATCATACATAATTTACATGAATAGCTTCCTATGTTTATCAAAGACGAATCGTGGACTTTTCTTACAGACTCTTCGGGCTGCAGGAAAAACCTACATGATTTTTTTCATGCTGGTCATTTTCTTGGGATCCTTCTACCTGGTGAATCTGATCCTGGCTGTGGTTGCCTTGGCATATGATGAACAAAATCAAGCCACTATTGATGAGGCTTTGAAGAAAGAGGAGGAGTTTAATGCCATGCTCCAGCAGCTGATGAGACAGGAAGAGGAAGCTCAGGTCTGTTGGGTGTTTTCATTAAAACGGGGTATGAATACCATGCAAATGCTAGTGTATGGTACCTTCAATGGCAAAGTAAGGGTTTTGATTTCCAGGAAATGCATGAACCACTAACAAAATGTATTCTTTTAAAGCATCCGAATGCATGAATGTAAATGCCGGAAACCTTTACAAAACCTTTACTGTGTAAGTATAATCTTGATGCATGATTGCTTGGCAGGCTGCAGCTGAAGCATCCAAGTGTGATGGGCTGAGTGGAGAAAAGACAGACTCTTCCTCGGATGCCTCCAAACTCAGTTCCAAAAGTGCCAAAGAAAGACGCAACCGCAGGAAAAAGAAACAGCGTCAGGGGGAAGGCGAGAAAGAGGAGGATTCCAACAGGGAGGGAACTGATAGAAAGGTCAGCTTCCGTTTTCCAGCTGATGGAAAAATCCGGCGCTCACGTGAAAGGACTTACACGTCTCCACATCAGGTTAGAAAAATCTCATCTGCTGTGTGGTTTTATTTGATGCTTACCATAGCAATAAGGAAATGTCATTGCCTTTAAACACAGAAGACAGTAGTCATATCAGTGTTTGTGAAATCAGAATAATTATGGAAATGTCTTATTGTTTAAGTGTGCTATTATTACAATTTTAGAATAGAACAGGAAAAACAAACTTTGACATTTTTTGGTAATTAAGAATGAGATTTGAAAGGTGTACAGGAATGATATATAGGTGGGTCTAATCTACATATCTGATTCATGATTTAGAATCGAAATTATACTGAACATTTTATTTATATATATAGATATAGATTATATATCATAGATAGACAGACAGACAGACAAAGTTTCTACTTTATTCTATGGCGACAGACCAGCCTCAAAAATAACACATTTGCAAAACAAAATTCATAAATGCACAGCACAATTCCGATTCGTAAAAATCCGATTCGTAAATTCAAAACACAATTCATAAATACACAAGTAAAAGCATAAATATTTCCCCAAATGCATCTTACCTAAATACATTTAAAATGTTTACACAAATATGTATATGTCAAGTTCTTGAATTAATTTCCATCACACATTTATGAATGATGTTACATGTATTTATGGATCACTGAATCTGCATTTGTAAATCGTCACACATGCGTGGACTGCTTTGAATTTGTGTGCGGTATTTTTGAGACCTTCCTGGCAGGTTAAGATTCATAAATATCTTTTTTTGGAGGATGTTCCGTTCAGCCAATCGCGGTGAGCTTTTAATCCACCAATCAAAACGCTCTTTACTGAACAGACTCAAGAAGCTCAACGCTGTGCTTGTACTGTGCAGTGTTCCATGATCGGGTCCTTGATGTATAGACTTTAATTGGCAGTGTTGGGCAAGTTACTCTGAAAATGTAATTAAATTACTGATTACTCCTTTTAAAAGTAATCATGTTACTGTTCTGATTACTTTATTTCAAAAGTAATTAGTAATTAGTTACATTACTAGTTACTGTTACTTTATTCTCCATTACATTTAAGAAATCCCAGCGTACACGCTCCCGATAAGTATTTGTTATTAAAGCATCAACATTCACAGAACACTGTTATTTTAACTAAAGCAAGCGGCTGCTGCGTGCATGGTTTGGTATTGTAATGACCCGGCAGTGAGCGCTAGCAGCCAGGTGCATTATGGGTATTTGTTTAGAGTTGATTTATGTGTTAAGCAAGATGGTTGGGTTTTTGCGTTAGCAATGTTATTTGTGTTTATGTTCAAGTTAGTTCGGGTGGGTTTGGTTCATTTACTGCCTTGTTATAAAAAGTGTGGCTGTCACCGTCATGGAGAGAGATGTGTAGGGGAGGCACTTGGCGATATGGCCTTACTTGTGTATATTCTTCTTTTGTGTTTAGAATTAAAGGAGAAAGATGACGGTATTGTCTCCTGCTGGTTTGTTCTGTCTGTGCTTCTGTTTACAGATGGGACGCGAGTGTTCGCACTTTCTAATAACCAAATTAAAAGTCTTGATGTGTAGATGCTAGCACCCTGTTAGCAATTAGCTTAGCAACAGTTTAGTAGCCTAGCTTAGCTCCTGTTAGCCCCACGTTCACAGTATGACAGAATGCCAGCAAAGAGCGCTGCATTTATAGTCTCTAAAAGACATCTCAGTTCATAGTTATATCTCACAAATCTCTGTTATAACACAATAAATAAGCATAATTAATCTTTCATAATGTCTACAATTCGTGTGTTATACTGAGAGGATTCGTGAGCACGCACATTTCAGCACAGCATTGCTCAACGCTGCAAACACGTGTTATAGCCTAAATAGAAACTCTGCATAGGCTTGCACATGTTAATCGTTTATATTTTATATTAGTTCATGTTGCTTTTGTGCAATAGATGAGTAACAATTTATTTGTTTTAGATATTTTATGTTTAGATATTTCTATTTTCCGGGAGTCCCGTGAATAATTTTATTCTCCCGCATCCCGCGCACACACGAGTCTCTGCACTCGCCTATCAAGTCTTCTCCTGCGCCGCGCTCTGTTGCGTCGGGTCTCACGGGAGCAGGTCTCTAAGCGCGTGTGCTACATCTTTTACAATCTAGATAAACAGCATAAAACATTGCATTCTGTCAGCAATGTAACCCGGCAGTAACGTATAGAGACCTCGGCTTTTAACTATACTATATAATTACTATTTTGAAAATTAGTAGTAGTAGTAGTAGTAGTAGGCTAACACATTCGCAATAACTTTTGATCAGGCATTAAAAAAAGCGAACACACACAATCAAAGAGATTCAGCATGGAGGATGAAAACCACACTCAACGAGTGAGTAAAGTCGTTTTTATCTGATGGCATTTTCTTATGATTATAGCTGGTCGCAATGGTAACTTTAGAACCCACTGACTACAAATCGTATTTAAAATTATGCAATAGTTTAGCATCGAAATCGTTGTTTTACTGATTGTTTATCGCCCATTCATCCGGTGATTACTAAAGTGTTCCTACAAACACCAGTTATAATATAAGAAAGCTGGCGTGGACTAATAACTTTGTAACACTGCACACTTAATTAACTAAAACAACCTGTAATCATAAGAAAATGCCATCAGATAAAAAACTACTTTACTCAGTGATTTTGTAGAAATTGTAATCAGGTGCTAAAAAAAGAGTACCCACTAAAATGTCTTAATGCACAGTACAAGCACAGCGTTGAGCTTCTTGAGTCTGTTCAGTAAAGAGCGTTTTGATTGGTGGATTAAAAGCTCACCGCGATTGGCTGAACGGAACATCCTCCAAAAAAAGATATTTATGAATCTTAACCTGCCAGGAAGGTCTCAAAAATACCGCACACAAATTCAAAGCAGTCCACGCATGTGTGATGATTTACAAATGCAGATTCAGTGATCCATAAATACATGTAACATCGTTCATAAATGTGTGATGGAAATTCATTCAAGAACTTGATATATACATATTTGTGTAAACATTTTAAATGTATTTAGGTAAGATGCATTTGTGTGAGCATTTGGGGAAATATTTATGCTTTTACTTGTGTATTTATGAATTGTGTTTTGAATTTACGAATCGGATTTTGTAAATGTAAATTGTGCTGTGCATTTATGAATTTTGTTTTGCAAATGTGTTATTTTTGAGGCTGATCTGTCTCCATATTATTCAGCGTTAAAAATGTATTTGAATTAACGCTGTCATCTTCATTCTTTCAACTATCTGCTTAGTGCTGTCAAACGATTAATTGCGATTAGTCACATCCAAAATGTTTGTTTTACATAATATATCTGTGTGTACTGTGTATATTTATTATGTATATAAATACACACACATACAATGCATATATTGAAAATATTTACATGTACGTATATATTTATATGCATGTAATTTACATTTTATATGAATATATTTAATATATAAACGTAAAATTTTTCTTAAATATATGCATGCATGGGTGTGTATTTACATATACATAATAAATATACACAGTACACACACATATACTATGTAAACAAAAAAATTATTTTTATTTTGGATGCGATTTATCGCAATTCATTGTTTGACAGCACTATATTTACTTGACTTTTTGACATTCTTATCATTCATCAAAATTATCTTTTCTCATCCTTGTTTTTTTAATTTCTTTGCTTTGAAAAAAACTAATTTCATCTAAACTTCTTCAAAACTAAAGACATCTATCAACTTTTATTTTTCATCTTCTCACATTGTCATCTTTCTCCTACGTCATTGTTCTTTTTCACATTCAGCATAATCATCAAAATCAACTTTATCTTCATCATCATCAAGATATTCGCCATTTTTGCCAATTTTGTTCTCTCCAGCCATTGCTTGTCCACCTGACCAGCCACTAAACTCGTAATTTTCTTTAAAATGTTTAGATTTAAAAGTTTTGTTATTCTTACGTGGGCTGAAATTTTGAATTGCAAAGCATCACTATCTGCTACTTTTCTTGAAAATTGTTCAATTATGTAGTAACATGACTTAAAAACTGCTATTAAATACACAGATTGAACTTTACATTTGTTATTTTTACCATATTTTTGGAGTATTACTGTAAAATGAACAAATTAAATAAAAAACAGGATTTCCATGAACTTACATTAGAAAAGAGCAAAAACTAAGGACGATAACATTAGCTATAACTATAAAGTTTTAATAATATAACGATAACGACAGAGGAACAAAATCCCTAAAATGATTTTCAAAGTTTTTTTTCCAAAACAAACAAACAAAAACATTGACAGCCAATTAATTATCATGCACTGGTGTGGATGCTTATATTAGTTTTTGTTATATATGATAATGTGTTGCTGAATTTGGATTGACAAATTTGATGTAAATTGGGATTTCTTCTGCCAGTTAGTCAGATTACGTCCTCGTATGCCTTAATTTCTTTGTCAATGTATTTGTAAGGCTTGTTTTTCTCCTCAGTCCCCCCTGAGTTTTCAGGGCTCAGTCCTCACCCCACGTCGGGACAGCAAAGGAAGCATCTTCAGCTTCCGCGGGCGTGTGCATTCAGAAAACAACTACGCTGACGACGAGCGAAGCATGTGTGAGGAGACGGGCAGCAGGAGAAACTCTTTGTTTGTACCCTCTCGATCCGATCCGCTTTACAGCACTCTTAGCAAAAGCAGTCTGACTCCACGTATACTGTTGCCGTCTAATGGAAAAGCACGATACGTGGTCGACAGCAATGGCATGGTGATAGTGTCGGGTGGAGCGTCTTCACCCAACTCGCCCTCCGGACTACTGGCACCGGAGGTGTCAAGAAAAAGAGCCACGTTTGACGACACTTGCGTAAGCACATATGATGCATGTGCTGTTGCTGCTGTGCAATGCTTAGTTTTAAACTGCACATTTTTATAATTATTTTCTCTTTATTTAACATGAATCTGTGCGCCCTTTTTTTTTTTTTGCTGACTTTGGGTGAAAATCTGCAGAATTCTGTGGGATTGATTTAAATAAAGAAAGAGCTGCATAAGCAAATGCAAACATTTTTTAAAAAAATTGCAGGGAACTTATGAGTGATCAGATTCACGTGGAAGTTCGTTGCATGCAGATTCTGTGTGTGAGCCTGCGAATCAGGTTGTGACAATGAACAATTGTAATTGTTTTCCAGGATTACAGCATGTCATCAGCATGCAAAGACATAAAAATGGGCATTAGTAATGGTACTGAAACTAACATATATTTTGAAAATTTATTCATTTGTCAATTATTTGTTGAGTTAATCAATTAATCATATAAAAAAGCAAAATGCACATTATTTTCAGCTTTTTATTCAAAGGCGTGTTAAAGCATGCATTTAAAGTATGTTATTGTACATGCTGTCTAATTAGTTAAATTAATTATGACCTTTAAAATTTAAATTGTTGTAATTTAATTTAATTTAACTTTTGTATTATAAAAAGCATTTTACTGTATTGTATAAACATTTGTAATGTCTTGATATTTTTAAAGAAATAATAGTGGCATTTGGCACAAACAAAGACATTCTCAAAGTGGTTAAAATGTCCAGAATGAAATAGCAGTGCTTGCAAGGCAACAAAATAATTGTGTTAAACTAAAGGAAAATACAATTTTCTCCAGCAGCCATTTAAATTTTTCCAATTCAAATGTAGAAAAAGAATCTACAGTATCTCACAGAAGTGAGTACACCCCTCATATTTTTGTAAATATTTTATTATATCTTTTCATGTGACAACACTGAAGAAATTACGCTTTGCGACAATGTGAAGTAGTGAGTATTGAGTGACAATGTGAAGTAGTGACAGCTTGTATAAGTGTAAATTTGCTCTCCCCTCAAAATAACTCAGCACACAGCAATTAATGTTTAAACCGCTGGCCACAAAAGTGAGTACACCCCTAAGTGAAAATGTCTAAATTGGGCCCAAAGTGTCAATATTTTGTGCGCCCACCATTATTTTCCAGCACTGCCTTAACCCTCTTGGGCATGGAGTTCACCAGAGCTTCACAGGTTGCCACTGGAGTCCTCTTCCACTCCTCCATGACGACATCACGGAGCTGGTGGATGTTAGAGACCTTGAGATGCTCAATAGGGTTTAGGTCTGGAGACATGCTTGGCCAATCCATCACCTTTACCCTCAGCTTCTTTAGCAAGGCAGTGGTCGTCTTGGAGGTGTGTTTGGGGTCGTTATCATGTTGGAATACTGCCCTGCGGCCCAGTCTCCGAAAATATATATATACATATATATATATATATATATATATATATATATATATATATATATAAACTGAAACATGCTTTTAACTGGATCCCAAAAAATCTGAAATTTATCATCAAGAATAAGATGTAGTGTTTCAAAACATGTTTTGTCTTTTATTTATTTATTTTTTCCACATTTTTGTGAAATATCAATTTTAGTTGATTTACAGGTTGCATAAAAGAATGATTGACGAATAGCGATATATTGCTGCCTTGCGAACACTAATGAAGCACCATCGTAACATTTGTTGATGTATTTTCTGTTGATGTGATCTCTTTACAGTTTGACACAGATGAAGAATATAGACGCCGATGTGATTCAAGGAGATTTTCAAGGGCTTTTCTATATGACCAATCAGCGAGACAGCGAGCTTTGAGCGTAGCAAGTGTCAGCAATATTGACCGTAAGAAGCCCTAAATACCAAACACACTTATGGGCCGATGACACAGAATGTGTTTTTGCTTTGAAAAATGTGAGGCTCGGACAGTGGAGTGGGGAAAGAAACGCAAAGTCTCGAGATGCATTTTTAAAAATGTGAATTATCATTTGAGCGCTGTGTTTTTGGAGTGAGACGCTGCAAAAGTAGCAAGTGCAATGGTCAAACATGTCTGTCTAGCGCATGTTCTCATAGAAAAACTATGGAAAGTATCACTTAGGAAACTAAGAAAAATGCATTCTGTGTGAATGAGCCCTGTATAATAAGAAACTCCATGTGAGGGATATTTGTTAGCTTTTTCTTTGTAATTAAAAAAAAACCCATTACAAACGAGGCATTTGTTGCATCCAGTGGGGACATAATTACTGATTATAATGACTTATACTGTCGTTTTTACGCATTGTGTTGCGTTGCGTTGCGCTGCGCCTCGTAAACATAAAACCATGTCTGCATTTGTGATTGGAGAAATGACAAACAACAAGTGCTACTCTACACTGCCCAAAACTCGCGTTTGAATCATCAGTGGCAAATCCTTTAAATGAAAACGTACTTACAGTCCGTGAGTCAGAACTACCGGCATTTTAGTCTAACGTTACTCTCCCAGGATCAGTAAACAGTCCTCCATAAAATGTGCCGGCGATCCACAGCACTAAGTTGATGTATTCCCTCAGCGACCAGCACAGATCAGCTCTAGGCATGAAGAAGCGATATCGTCCTCTTTTGGAAGCCCAAACAAAGTAGTTTCGCTTTCACAACGAAAAACACAGCGGCCTAGCGTGAGCTGAAGCCGGGAAAGAGTGAGCTGAGGCGGCGGGATCGAGAACGGCGATCCCGGCGGATCCGACGAAGGAGCGGTGAAAACAGTGAAAGCCAATCCGGCGATCCACAGCACTAAGTTGATGTATTCCCTCAGCGACCAGCACGGATCAGCTCTAGGCATGACGAAGCAGATATCATCCCTGTTTTGGAAGCCCAAACAAAGTAGTTTCGCTTTTACAACGAAGCACACAGCGTCTTCACGACATGGTGGCAGCGGCAACAACAAAACTACAGCGAGAATAAAAGTTACGCCTTCTTTCTTTGCGTGAACATTTGGGCGGCGTTATGCAAATCTTCCCACATAGTGAGGTAGACATGTGGGGGCGTGTTCGAACGAGGCGTTTTAGGTAGGTGTGGTTAACTCTTAACTTTTATAAAGAATATCTCTTTGGATTTGAGACTTTAGTCTTTGCAACTTTACAGATCTTCTTTATGCACCAAGAGCTTGTAACACTCCAAAGAGAAAAGAAAAAATGAAATTGCATCATATGACCCCTTTAATACAGTGAAAACTAACCAGTGTTATTTTATGGTTAAATAGCCTCTGTAGCATTTCTGTACCTGAATATTACGGTTACACCTACCTGAGAAACTTAAAGCACAGTTAATTTCAATTGTATCTTGTTATTGTATTTGTTTGTCCTGTTTGTTCTTATTTTATTACTGACCGTTTACATGTTTTAAGTAAAGAAAAAATTCAATTCAGAGTTTGAAATCAAAGTTCATCTTCCTCACAATATACATATGTACATTATAAATTGTAAAACACAAATACAATGCATGATGAAATATTTAGGTTAGATGTAGTTTAAAAATGTCTAAAAAATATCCTAACACTGACTTTAAAATTCCCGCCGTTATGTGACACTTATGGGGGCATAAGTGTCACATAACGGCGGGAATTTTAAAGTCATATAACAATTTTGTTTGATGCTTTTATTTTCTTTTTGAAGTTTGGCAGCCTTAGTTCTCATTGACTTTAATAGTGGCCCTTTTCATTTTTCACCGAACTTCATACTAGTTCAAATGCAGCTTTCAGATTGTCGTCTTCATTTTTTGTTTAACATGGCAGCGTCGGAGGTCTGGAAACAGAAGTGTGTGGACTACTGGTTCGAGTTTGCAGAGAGTTATCTGATCTGGGATTGCAGTCCCACATGGCTGAAGATAAAGAAAATTGTCCACATGGTTATGATGGACCCCTTTGCAGACCTGTTTATCACCATTTGCATCGTGATAAACACAACATTCATGGCCATGGAGTATCACCCCATGGAGGCCCCCTATATTAACATGCTTTCAACTGCCAATGTGGTAAGAACATTTATAGCAGCATTTTAATAAATCATGTACAATACTGTGAGACTTGTTCTGTTATTCTAAAAAGAGTTACTATTATTAGTGTGCAACCCCACTGAAATGGAGGAGTGTGAATTTACTAATTAAAATAATTTAGTACATTAGATTTATAAATGAAAGTGTTAAAACAGTATTTTAACTTCTAAGAATATAAACCACTTTATTTGTAGTGATGTTTTCTCATTAAATGACTGAAAAAAAGTGATCAATGAATCCACATTACATACGTAATGCCAATCTACATATGTAAAGATTGATAAATCACAATTTAGTCAGTATGTGTATCTAGTTTTGTAAATAAATAAATAATAATAATTATTATTATTATTATTATGTTGTTGTTGTTGTTCATTTAAAAAGCTTGAATTGTCTCCTTGCATGCAGGTTTTCATAGCCATCTTTACAGCAGAAATGATATTCAAGATCATTGCGTTGGACCCGTACACTTACTTTCAGGAAGGCTGGAATATCTTCGACAGCATCATAGTTACGCTGAATCTTCTGGAACTTTGTTTTCCTAAAATCAGTTTTCTTAGGCCATTCAGACTGGTAAGAGTATCTCATTACACCTAATGGCTCTGTTCTAAAACCTATATAAAGGCATATAAGAGGCAGCATAGGTGCCCTTTCAATCTGAGGGCTGTTTCCAATGGTACAATATGAATTGCTGTCTTCAAAGTTACCTTGTCTTGGCCAAAATCTTAAGGCTGTGTCACAATGAGGCTTGAATTTTCACTTGGAACTGCCAACATTTCACTGGCTCTACCTCAAAAAGTATACATATTTAGCAGTGCATTTATATATTTCTTAACATATTAAATTCAAATTTTCTTGAGAGAAATGTTGTTTCCCAAGTTTACTTGGGAAATTAACATGCATACATTTTGGGAAGCTGACATGTTATACTTCAACTAAATCAATTTTAGCACCATTTTGCTCATTATTTGATATTATTTATATCTATATATAGTGAACTAATAAAATTAACATCTTGATGTTGTTTAAATTATAGAGAGAAAGAGAGCATTCAGAAATTGTGCTGGTGCTTAAGAAACATTTCTTATATTATTATGTTACTGTATGTTGAAAACAGTATTTTTGTGGAAACTAATACATTTTTTCAGGATTTTCTTAATAGAAAGTTCAAAAGAACGGCATTTATTTAAAATAGAAATAATTTGTAGCATCACAGGAATAAATGACAATGTAATAACAAAATAAATAATTCACAATATCAATGTTTTACTGTATTTTTAAAATTAAAGACTTGATGGCTTAAGAGACTTCTTTCAAAAACATAAAAAAATCTTAAAGAACCCCAAACTTTTGAACAGTACTTTATATAAACATTAAATAATTAAAAAATAAATAAATAAAACACTACAAACTAAAACTAATAATTTTAAATTTACGTGAATTTAGGCTAAAGACTATATTTAACAGTGCTATTAAATAATTTTTTTAATAAATATTATAAAAATATATATTTTAAAGATTAACTTTAAATCAGCATTAGATGACTTCAGAGGTAATCTAAATGTAAAACTACAGGAAATGCTAAATTCTAAAAAAAATATATATATATATAAAAACTTGCCCATGCTAATCTTTTATGCCCCTTATTGTTACAGCTGAGAGTCTTCAAACTAGCTAAGTCCTGGCCCACTCTGAACATGCTCATCAAGATCATTGGCAACTCGCTTGGCGCCTTGAGCAACCTGACGCTTGTGCTGGCCATCATCGTCTTCATCTTCGCTGTGGTGGGCATGCAACTGTTCGGGAAGAACTACAGAGACTGTGTATGTAAGATTTCGGAGGATTGCACGCTTCCTCGCTGGCACATGAACGATTTCTTCCATTCGTTCCTGATCATCTTCAGGGTGCTGTGCGGAGAGTGGATCGAGACCATGTGGGACTGCATGCAAGTGTCGGAACAGGCCTTGTGCTTAATTGTGTACATGATGGTCATGGTGATTGGAAATCTGGTGGTATGTATAGTTACTTTTAATAAATGAGCACTAAAAAAAAAAAATCTGAATTGTGTCAACCTGTAGTTGGTTTCTTCCAAATTTTTCAGGTTTTGAACCTGTTCCTCGCTCTGCTGCTCAGCTCATTCAGTGCCGACAACCTCGCGGTCCCCGGAGAAGATGTTGAAAAGAACAACCTGCAGATAGCGGTTGGTCGAATCAAGAAAGGTTTTGCTCTAGTTAAGGCCTGCCTTCAGAATTTCTTCCGGAGTGGCTGTATAAGAAAGAGGAAGCCGAAAAAGAAAACCGTAGATGGGAACATGATTTTGAGGAACTGCAAGGCAATAAATGATAACTCCAATCACACCTCACTAGAGCTGGTTAAAGGCACCAGCGGTACAGACATGGATAGTGACACAGAGGATTTTATCAGCAACCCAAGCTTGACCGTCAGTGTCCCGATCGCTGTCGAGGAGTCAGACTTTGAGTGCCTCAACACTGAGGATTTCTGTAGCCTTTCTTCAGACCTAGAGGATAAAGAGGTAAGCTTGCTGTTTTCATTTTCTTTTCAGTTTTCATTTTTTTAAACCTCAGATTGACCAGGGAGATACGCAGATATGAAGTCCCCTTTGCATATACATTTTTAACCCTTGTGCATCCTTTTTTTTAAATCATTTTGGCTGTGTTAATGCAAACAGAACCAATTTTGTCACAATTATGTATTTTTATTATTGTTATTATGATTCACTCTCATTTCCTTTCATACCTAAACTAGGTATAAAATATAGCTACACTCAGGACCTTAAAGGGATAGTTCACCCAAAAATGAAAATTACCCCATAATTTACTCAACCTCAAGCCATCCGAGGTGTTTATGATTTTCTTCTTTCAGACGAATACAATCGAGATGAGTTATATTTAAAAATGTCCTGGCTCTTCCAAGCTTTATAATGGCAGTGAATGGGTGATATTCAATAGTCCAATAGACATCCAATAAACTGCATCCATCCATCATAAAAAAATGTTTTAATGCATCTTTAGTGTAATCGAAAAGAGATTTGATTTCATTCTAATATGCTGATTTGCTGCTCAAGTAACATTTCTTATTATTATCATCAGTGTTGAAAACAGTTGTGCTGCTGTGGGATTTTTTTTCTGAACATTTTGATTAACAAAGTTCAAAAGTACAGCATTTATTTGAAATATAATTTCTTTTGTAATATTAATATTGTAATAAATGTATTTACTGTCACTTTTGCTTAATTCAATACATCATTGCTGAAAAAGGGTGTTAATTTATTTTTGTTTTATTATTATAAAAAAAATCTTACTGACCCCAAACTTTTGAACGGTAGGGTAATATGTGAGTCAGAAGCATTTCTGTTAAAACATTGATACATTACATAATTCAGTTTTTATGTCATTTAATGGACAAAGATAAAGTGTATGGATTTGCATCCCTTCTCTATGAAAATTCCCACAGTATAGGATGTTATTAGGGTTTTGAAGTCATTGTATTTGGGGACAGAAGTGAAATACCAAGTTGTAATGCACTGAAATAATTTAATAAATAATGGCATATTGTTAATTTGAACCAGGTGAGCAAATGTGAGCGACATTTGACATGGCACTTAAATGACTGAAATTATCAACATTTGTCTTTAGACACCAAATGGGTTTTGTAGTGATCTGATCTCAGTGCATCTTAGGTGCATTTACTCCTGGCTTTTGATGTGGTCAAGTGTAATCCGATCGTTATCCGATCATTGAAAATGCATTAATACCACAAGAAGGGGACCCTAAAGTCTGTTTGACATCAGACTTGACAAGTGGTTGACCACTTTCACTAGTGCACACCCACAAGTCCTCTTCAAATGGTGGTTGTGTGAATTTTATTTGCAGTATGATAGCAATGCACCCTAACTTGTGGAAACAAACTGCTATTGATGGCATATTATATACAGTGGGTACGGAAAGTATTCAGACCCCCTTAAATTTTTCACTCTTTGTTATATTGCAGCCATTTGCTAAAATCATTCAAGTTCATTTTTTTTCCTCATTAATGTACACACAGCACCCCATATTGTCTGAAAAACACAGAATTGTTGACATTTTTGCAGATTTATTAAAAAAGAAAAACTGAAATATCACATGGTCCTAAGTATTCAGACCCTTTGCTGTGACACTCATATATTTAACGCAGGTGCTGTCCATTTCTTCTGATCATCCTTGAGAGGGTTCTACGCCTGCATTTGAGTCCAGCTGTGTTTGATTATACTGATTGGACTTGATTAGGAAAGCCACAAACCTGTCTATATAAGACCTTACAGCTCACAGTCCATGTCAGAGCAAATGAGAATCATGAAGTCAAAGGAACTGCCTGAAGAGCTCAGAAACAGAATTGTGGCAAGGCACAGATCTGGCCAAAGTTACAAAAAAATTTCTGCTGCACTTAAGGTTCCTAAGAGCACAGTGGCCTCCATAATCCTTAAATGGAAGACATTTGGGACGACCAGAACCCTTCCTAGAGCTGGCCGTCCAGCCAAACTGAGCTATCGGGGGAGAAGAGCCTTGGTGAGAGAGGTAAAGAAGAACCCAAAGATCACTGTGGCTGAGCGCCAGAGATGCAGTCGGGAGATGGGAGAAAGCTGTAGAAAGTCAACCATCACTGCAGCCCTCCACCAGTCGGGGCTTTATGGCAGAGTGGCCCGACGGAAGCCTCTCCTCAGTGCAAGACACATGAAAGCCCGCATGGAGGACTCCAAGATGGTGAGAAATAAGATTCTCTGGTCTGATGAGAACTTTTTGGCCTTAATTCTAAGCGGTATGTGTGGAGAAAACCAGGCACTGCTCATCACCTGTCCAATACAGTCCCAACAGTGAAGCATGGTGGTGGCAGCATCATGCTGGGGGGGTGTTTTTCAGCTGCAGGGACAGGACGACTGGTTGCAATCAAGGGAAAGATGAATGCGGCCAAGTACAGGGATATCCTGGACGAAAACCTTCTCCAGAGTGCTCAGGACCTCAGACTGGGCCAAAGGTTTACCTTCCAACAAGACAATGACCCTAAGCACACAGCTAAAATAACGAAGGAGTGGCTTCACAACAACTCTGTGACTGTTCTTGAATGACCCAGCCAGAGCCCTGACTTAAACCAAATTGAGCATCTCTGGAGAGACCTAAAAATGGCTGTCCACCAACGTTTACATCCAACCTGACAGAACTGGAGAGGATCTGCAAGGAGGAATGGCAGAGGATCCCCAAATCCAAGTGTGAAAAACTTGTTGCATCTTTCCCAAAAAGACTCATGGCTGTATTAGATCAAAAGGATGCTTCTACTAAATACTGAGCAAAGGGTCTGAATACTTAGGACCATCTGATATTTCAGTTTTTCTTTTTTAATAAATCTGCAAAAATGTCAACAATGCTGTGTTTTTCTGTCAATATGGGGTGCTGTGCGCACATTAATGAGGAAAAAAATTAACTTAAATGATTTTAGCAAACGGCTGCAATATAACAGAG
>NW_015505831.1:537808-560121 GCF_001515645.1 Sinocyclocheilus grahami
GCTCAGGACCTCAGATTGGGCCGAAGGTTTACCTTCCAACAAGACAATGACCTTAAGCACACAGCTAAAATAACGAAGTTCACAACAACTCTGTGACTGTTCTTGAATGGCCCAGCCAGAGCCCTGATTTAAACCCAATTGAGCATCTCTGGAGAGACCTAAAAATGGCTGTCCACCAACGTTTACCATCCAACCTGACAGAACTGGAGAGGATCTGCAAGGAAGAATGGCAGAGGATCCCCAAATCCAGGTGTGAAAAACTTGTTGCATCTTTCCCAAAAAGACTCATGGCTGTATTAGATCAAAAGGGTGCTTCTACTAAATACTGAGCAAAGTGTCTGAATACTTAGGACCATGTGATATTTCAGTTTTTCTTTTTTAATAAATCTACAAAAGTGTCAACAATTCTGTGTTTTTCTGTCAATATGGGGTGCTGTGTGTACATTAATGAGGAAAAAAAATTAACTTAAATGATTTTAGCAAATGGCTGCAATATAACAAAGAGTGAAAAATGTAAGGGGGTCTGAATACTTTCCGTACCCACTGTAATTGACATCATTACATGCTCCAGGCTGGTATAATGCACACATCGGTTGTGTGAATTTTATTTGCAGTATGATAGCAATGCACCCTAACTTGTGGAAACAAACTGCTATTGATGGCATATTATATACAGTAATTGACATCATTACATGCTCCAGGCTGGTATAATGCACACATAATTTAGGGAAGATGCCATATTTAATTTGTGTTAGCTTAAGGACCTAGTTCATGTCTAAATACCTGAATAACAGTGCAAATGATGTCTTTTGGTGAGTCAACTACATCACCAAAGTCATTTTGTCACATGCATGGTGCCAAAAAATGAAAGCTTTTCAGTAGTGTCACTGAATTTTTCATTTTTTCCGGTCGGGTTAATTGCAGTAAGTGCATTGTGGATTACATCAACATGTAGCTTGACCCATTATGAAAGAGAGGTCAGGGAATATCAGTTTTCAGATCACATTATCTGCCATTTAAGTGCTGAGTGTGAATGTTAGTCTCATGATAACATGCTCATTTGCTTTCTGCTGGGAAACGAGGATGTGGCGGTCTGTGGTTTTGGCATATAAACATCTATACACTGATCATTTGTATGCCAATCTCTTTGAAGTTGTTCTAAAATGTCTACCGCTTTAGTTTTGTGAAGGGTGATATGCTTTCAGCTGAAACTCAAAAATCCTACATAGGCACTATGCAGCATTTTAAGGAATGACAGGCACAAATGATTGCGTAAAACTGCCTCCCACAGAAAGCTGAATTGCCATTGTAATTTACCATGCATTTACTATAATTCAGCACATTACAAGAATAGTTAACCCAAAAATGAAAATTCTCTGGAAATGTACTCAACCTCAGGCCATCCAAGATATAAATGAGTTTGTTTCTTCATCGGAACAGATTAGGAGAAATGTCGCATTACATCACTTGCTCATCAGTGGATCCTCTGCAGTGAATGGGTGCCGTCAGAATGAGAGTCCAAAGAGGATTGCTAGATTTCTCCAAATCTGTTCTAATTAAGAAACAAACTCATCTACATCTTGGATGGCCTGAAGGTAAGCTAAATTGGGTGAGCGAATTAATTGGAATAAGAAAAAAAAATCCAAATGAATAATAACTCACAAATAACATTTGTGAGTTATCAACATTCCCAAACAGTTGAAATCCATTCACATACTTGCATAGAGTATAATCCAGTCAAAAGAGACAGCATTGAATGTATCCTTTGTGAAGAAGGCGTTCCCATAATGCAACAGGTTCAGTGAGCTGCTGGATAAAGCTGATAAATATATAAATATAATTCTAAAACTATTTTTTAATGAGAGTCTTCTAGATCAGTTGCTTACGATGTTGCATTTCAGCAGACAGCAAGACAGCTCACTATGTTTTGGACCTGAGCCATGATCTCTGATTAGGGTTGCAAAAAGGTAAATTTAGGAAATATTCCAGAAATTTGGGAAACTTTGCAGGATTTTTTGGAATATTCCAGGGATTTTTGGAAAGTTTCCGGAAATTTTCCACCCCTTTGCAACCCTATCTCTGTTAGATCGCCTCTTAGACATCAACAGATGATTCTGTATTATTGCTCCCATTGATTTATCTGTCAGTCTAGCACTCTGACCAATCTTTTTACCTCTAGACAAAACGGTGAGTGTTTTTTACTTGTTGTCTGTCTCACATCTTTAACGTGATCTGTCTTTGCAGCATTTCTGAGATGCTCTCAAGGTTTGCAATGAGAGGAGACCTGTAAGACCTTTTTAATATGCATCCCAACTAACCGTAAATACAGCTTTTACCATGCATGAAAAATAATGTTTCTATCTAATGGAATGTTTAGAATACTTTCCGTACCCACTGTAATTGACATCATTACATGCTCCAGGCTGGTATAATGCACACATCATTTAGGGAAGATGCCATATTTAATTTGTGTTAGCTTAAGGACCTAGTTCATGTCTAAATACCTGAATAACAGTGCAAATGATGTCTTTTGGTGAGTCAACTACATCACCAAAGTCATTTTGTCACATGCATGGTGCCAAAAAATGAAAGCTTTTCAGTAGTGTCACTGAATTTTTCATTTTTTCCGGTCGGGTTAATTGCAGTAAGTGCATTGTGGATTACATCAACATGCAGCTTGATCCATAATGGAAAAGAGGTCAGGGAATATCAGTCTTCAGATCGCATTATCTGCCATTTAAGTGCTGAGTGTGAATGTTAGTCTCATGATAACATGCTCATTTGCTTTCTGCTGGGAAACGAGGATGTGGCGGTCTGTGGTTTTGGCATATAAACATCTATACACTGATCATTTGTATGCCAATCTCTTTGAAGTTGTTCTAAAATGTCTACCGCTTTAGTTTTGTGAAGGGTGATATGCTTTCAGCTGAAACTCAAAAATCCTACATAGGCACTATGCAGCATTTTAAGGAATGACAGGCACAAATGATTGCGTAAAACTGCCTCCCACAGAAAGCTGAATTGCCATTGTAATTTACCATGCATTTACTATAATTCAGCACATTACAAGAATAGTTAACCCAAAAATGAAAATTCTCTGGAAATGTACTCAACCTCAGGCCATCCAAGATATAAATGAGTTTGTTTCTTCATCGGAACAGATTAGGAGAAATGTCGCATTACATCACTTGCTCATCAGTGGATCCTCTGCAGTGAATGGGTGCCGTCAGAATGAGAGTCCAAAGAGGATTGCTAGATTTCTCCAAATCTGTTCTAATTAAGAAACAAACTCATCTACATCTTGGATGGCCTGAAGGTAAGCTAAATTGGGTGAGCGAATTAATTGGAATAAGAAAAAAAAATCCAAATGAATAATAACTCACAAATAACATTTGTGAGTTATCAACATTCCCAAACAGTTGAAATCCATTCACATACTTGCATAGAGTATAATCCAGTCAAAAGAGACAGCATTGAATGTATCCTTTGTGAAGAAGGCGTTCCCATAATGCAACAGGTTCAGTGAGCTGCTGGATAAAGCTGATAAATATATAAATATAATTCTAAAACTATTTTTTAATGAGAGTCTTCTAGATCAGTTGCTTACGATGTTGCATTTCAGCAGACAGCAAGACAGCTCACTATGTTTTGGACCTGAGCCATGATCTCTGATTAGGGTTGCAAAAAGGTAAATTTAGGAAATATTCCAGAAATTTGGGAAACTTTGCAGGATTTTTTGGAATATTCCAGGGATTTTTGGAAAGTTTCCGGAAATTTTCCACCCCTTTGCAACCCTATCTCTGTTAGATCGCCTCTTAGACATCAACAGATGATTCTGTATTATTGCTCCCATTGATTTATCTGTCAGTCTAGCACTCTGACCAATCTTTTTACCTCTAGACAAAACGGTGAGTGTTTTTTACTTGTTGTCTGTCTCACATCTTTAACGTGATCTGTCTTTGCAGCATTTCTGAGATGCTCTCAAGGTTTGCAATGAGAGGAGACCTGTAAGACCTTTTTAATATGCATCCCAACTAACCGTAAATACAGCTTTTACCATGCATGAAAAATAATGTTTCTATCTAATGGAATGTTTATGCACTTCAAAAACTGTCATAACACTAATATAATTCTTGTTCATCTTCAGTCATAGATAATGGTGTTAGCGTTCTCTTTCAATCGTTGAGTTACAGTTGATTTTAGGGATGCACGATATATCGGCCACCATATCGGTATCGGCCGATAAATGCTCATTTTTTCTGTTATCGGTATCGGCCTGATAAGAAAATTTGGCCGATATCTTAAAGCCGATAAATAATGCATTATTTCCTTCAGAGACACTTCAGATGCGCGCTGTTCGTTTGCAGCCTTTTGTGCAATTGTACGTTGTAATATTGTGTTTATTTGATGTATATCTGATTTATCTCATATAGAATGCGTTTGGTTAAGTTAAAAAGAGCGCTTCAGTTTACCGGTGATAAACTCAAACAGCAGTGCACAACATTAATAACTATGATTGGGAATGTCGTGTATATAAAATTCTAATGAGAACATTATTATAATAAAACGTTGTGAATTCTTTGGGTTTAGTTGCCGTGTTTCAGCGCGTTGATATGGGAAGAGCGCATCCACAACAGGATCACACATTCTGACTATAGCACGCAATAACTGCATCATTTTGTACATATATAAGTTGTAATATTATGTTTATGTTGTATTAATATTAATCTCAGGATGCATTTCCTTGAGTTAAATAAGCTGCCAGCAAAACGCTTCAGTTTACCGTGTTCATTCAGCTCTTCAGCTTCAGCACGTGCAGCTCAACGGCTGCTATTTAAAACGGTGGTATTAATTTGTTACTTTTTCAAAATCATTGATATATTATTAATAACAACAACCACTTGTATTTTTCTCTTATTATTTTCATCAACAATATGGTTTAGTAATTAAAATCATTTAATTATTGTCCGTGCAGAGGCTATTCTGTTTTATTGATCTGTGGCGCATTCATTTTGATTCTTTACACGTGTAATGATGTCCAGTGACTTGTTTGCATTATTTATGCATTATTTTATTTATTTGTAAGACTTTTTTATGACTAAATTTGGTAATGGGAGAGTAAAAATATTTTTAAAACGTACACCGTTCAAACTAGGCTGCTTATGTTGAAGTGTTTGGGATGTGACTTTTAATGATGAGACCTTTTTTGTAATCAGGCTCTCAAAAAGTATATAACAATTTGGATATAGATTTATCGGCCAACATATCGGTTATCGGTTTTCAAAAATAAAGCATAATCGGTTATCGGTATCGGCCAAAATTTTCATATCGGTGCATCCCTAGTTGATTTCAGGTCTCTCTGCAAATGTATACACAACTATACAGAGCTGACAATCAAGAAACGGTTCTCATTCAGAATTAAAGAAAGGATCACAGAGTGTTTGACATCAGTGGATTGATTGAAGGTTTTGATGAAAGCAACTTGTAGAGCATTGTGTTAGCAATGTCATTGTCATAGATTCAGTTACCACACAATGCATGAGCTGATAAAATGCATATTTTCAAAGCAATGTAAATCGCTTTGGATAAAAACGTCTGCCAAATTCATAAATGCATAACACTAACTAGCCAAAGTAATCACCATTATCTGGGAGTTCCATGTATTTTACTGAAACATACTACTGTAGATATCCAAACCAATGGCATTATTGCACTGATTGTCGAAATGACATTAGACAGAAAAGGTCTGGGGCCAAACAAGGACTCGAGCCATCCAGACATCTTGGTTGCATATTAATTTCATCATAGCATGCTTGCATCATTCCACAAGCTGCATTAGCTGAAAATCTAACTGATGGTTTTTGCTTAGCAAGCTTCACCATGTACCTGCTGTAATGCAGCAATTAAAGGAATGGTTCACCCAGAAATGAAAATTGGCTGAAAAATGCTCTAAAGTGCATGTGCTAAAATACATGCTATTCTGGTCTATGTAAATTATATTATTTTATATTATTACAAATTATAGATCATTGGTTCTTACTGCCTCTGAAGTCTTGTTGGTATAGTTGCAGTCAACACTATATCCCATCAGTGTTATTTTAGTGTTATTATTAGTTTTACTTATATACTATCATAGTAATATTTTGAATTAGCTTTTATTTTTTATTTTAGTTTGTTTTAGTAATTTTATTATGTAATTTAATTAGAGTTAACACTGATCCACTAGTAGGTCATTCAGTCTATGAAATCAGTGCATTTTCCAAAAAATGATCAGACAAAGAATGTCTTAAATTGTTAATAATTTGCACTGGGACATCTCATGATTTTATATATATATATCTTTGTAAGTGAGTGGGTGATTGTGCACTGAAAGACAAAATTAACTGTAGAAACATATGAATTCAGGACAGGCTTAATATAATTTCAACTTCAGTGTTTATTCAACTTTCAATGTTTGTACAATCAGGGGCTCCGCTATGGTTTCCGGGCCCCCTGAACATCATTGACTCGGGCCCCCTCTCCCTCGCCGGGCCATCGTTCTAACCTTCCCCCCGTTACGGTGCCACTGTGTACAATACATTTCGCAATAAACTTTGAATGTATATTGTTTTACGCCATGATTCATCTCCGAGTTTATTGGTGTGGTTAATGGTGTATAACTGTTTGGAAATGCATATGAACTACTGTATACTATATACTAGGGGTGTAACGGTGCACGTATTCATACTGGATATTTCCAAAACGGGTCTTTCACCGAACAAATTAAGCATTGTTTTAACTACTGCACGAATTGGAACTTCACTGGAAACTTCCAGTTTTATATATTGTTACTTTTGATAAGAAACAAAGTCTCATCTTTCAAATTACGTCCTTTTTTTTTCAGGAAATTCAAACAATAAAAGACGTTTTGACGCTCTTTGATGTGGCGCGACAGATCGTTGTATAAATGCCTCAGTTCAAACGGCATCATGGAGCCCTCTTTACTACTAGTTTTACTTTTAACACGAAATAAACATGAATGAACATCTCATGCCTCATGTAATCGCTCAATCGGTGGTCCAACCACAGAAAGACGTCAATAAAACTTAATAAAAATCTATTCGTAAAAAAAATAAATAAATAAAAATCTTCTAAACACGTAGCATTCATTTACCTCTGGCAAGTCATCAGTGTTCACAACTCTTTAGTTCGCTAGAGAAATGAACTCTAGAGAAGAGCATTTCGTGGAATATTAGATTATATACTTATTATATTTTACTTTAGCTGTTAGTGATGTCATAATTATTTAATGTATGTTTACATTAGTGCTGTCAAACGATTAATCGCGATTAATAGCAGCCAAAATATTAGTTTTTGTTTACTTTATATATGTATATTTACTGTGTATATTTATTATGTATATATAAATGCACACACATACAGTATATATTTAGAAAATATTTACATGTTTATACATTTATATATTCATATTCTTATATTTTATATTATATATAAATAAATATATTTAATATAAAAACAACATATTTTTCTTAAATATATACATGCATGTTTATATTTATTTATAAATAATAAATATACACAGTACACACACATATATTATGTAAACAAAAACGTTTATTTTGGATGCGATTAATCTTGATTAATCGTTTGACAGCACTAGTTTAAATAAATCTCTTATGAAACAAGTTATGACAGTCACTGTGTAAATTAATATATTTCAACAACAAATGGAAATTTTATAATTAAGAAGTTAATTTAAAAACTGCATTTTGTGCAATTTACATGTTTGCATACATTTTTTTTTAAGTTGAGCGTTGATTATAATATTTAAAATTAAATAGCAATTCAATTTAAGTTTGGGCTCCGTTGTTAATTGTAATCTTATAGTAATGTAAAATGGCTCCCTATAGCTTATATAGCATAATCTGAGGTAGATTTGTATCCCTAAGAAAATTTTATTTATAAGTGAATTTATTTAAAGAAAGGGCAATTTGTTCAGTACACCACTGTTTAAAAAAAACCGAGGTATGTACCAAACCGTCATTCAAGATGAAGGGTTTTAAGCACACGAGATATCACACCAAGCAAGCCTTACTTCTCAGACTTTGCACAGTGACTCAGCTGAAACGACTGACTTAAGAAACCCTATGCACATGTATCATCTGTTATTGATGTGTCTGTGCTGCTCTTGCAGAAGCTGTCTGACGTGGCTCCCAGCTCTTCGGAGGGCAGCACGGTGGACCTCAGACACTTCGTTAAAAAAGATGGAGAAGATTCTTTGGACTCTGAACTTGAGGAATCTACTGATCCAGAAGCCTGTTTCACAACAGGTGATGCTGCTAATAGTTTCCTTACCATACATAATAAGACCGTCCTTCAACTCTTACAAAAAAGTTCAGTAGTATCAGTGGGAAATGCCATGTTATATACAATGGGCCCAAAAAAACATATGCTGTTTTATTTGTCTATGCATCACTCAAAGTGAAGACTCAACTCACTTTTAATAGTGTTTGAATTTAACATGTTACTAACCTAATGACAATAGGTAGAATAACACATGGCACACACAAATATTGTTGGTTTTTATTACGTGTTTCGTCTCTGTCTGCTTTTTGCTATTGAATAAATTTGATGGTTATTAATAATATGTTTTTTGCATGGATTTATTACACGTTTTGAAACTTAAGTCAGGCTTAAAATGTCTGAATGTCATAGCATTGGATAACAAAGTGGTGTTTGTCTTAAAGAAATATTTTTTTACCCATTTCAAGAAAAACATTTCACAACAGGAACATTAAAGGGTTAGTTCACCGAAAAATGAAAATTAGCCCATCAATTACTCACCCTCAAGCAATCCTAGGTGTATGTGACTTTCTTCTTTCAGACGAATCCAGTCAGAGTTATATTAAAAATTGTCTTTGATCTTTCAAGCTGTTTAATGGCACTCAGCGGGTGTTGCAGTGCATCAGTCCAAAAGAAGTGAAATAAAAAATGCCCATCCATAATAAAAAGTGTCTCACACAGCGCTAGGGGGTGAACAAAGGCCTCCTGTAGCGAATCGATGCGTTTTTGTAAGAAAAATAACCATATTTAAAGCGTAATAATCAATTTAATCTAGCTTGCGCTCACTGTTGTACATGGAAGCAGCTCCGGGCGGATGACGTATGAGGTCAGCGTTTTTATTTCACTTCTTTTGGATTGATGCACTGCAACACCCGCTGACTGCCATTAAATAGCTTGGAAGATCAAAGACCATTTTTAATATTACTCCAGTATTCATCTGAAAGAAGAAAGTCATATACACCTAGGATGACTTGAGGGTGAGTAATTTATGGGCTAATTTTAATTTTTGGGTGAACTAACCCTTTAAACAACAGTTCTTAAGCTGAAAATGAAGACACAATTTATGGCACCACTTTGTGATTGTAAAACTTTAGTGTAGCATGTTCATAGTTAATGTGATAAACAACCTTGCTTGTGATGTTCCTTGTATTAAAAGGGCAGTTGTGACTCGTGGCCAAACCCCCAACTACTCCCCGGGAGCCACACAAATTCTGAGTATGGGACACCATACTTGGCCACATGTCACTTCCTTTCCTTTCCAAATTAGTAAATGTAAATGTAGTAAACCTAAGGGTACTGA
This sequence comes from Sinocyclocheilus grahami, assembly GCF_001515645.1. Lineage (NCBI taxonomy): Eukaryota > Metazoa > Chordata > Actinopteri > Cypriniformes > Cyprinidae > Sinocyclocheilus > Sinocyclocheilus grahami. Next base: position 547,452 of record NW_015505831.1, read on the forward strand.
CTTTGCACACCTACTAAAAGCCACCTTCAGACTAGTTAGTTAAACATATTTGGAAAAATGAAAAATTAAGAGAATTGTTTACCAGAAATTGACAAAAAATGTACTGAAAATGTACTAATCCTCAGGCCCTCCAAGATATACAGTGGTGTGAAAAAGTGTTGGCCCCCTTCCTGATTTCTTATTTTTTTGCATGTTTGTCACACTTTAATGTTTCAGATCATCAAACAAATTTAAATATTACACAAAGATAATGCAAGTAAATACAAAATGCAGTTTTTAAATGATGATTTCATTTATTAAGGGAAAAAAGCTGTCCAAACCTACGTGGCCCTACGTGAAAAATTAATTGCCTGTTAAATCATGGAAGAACTGCAATTAACCACCTTATTTTAGAAAGCTGAGTTAAATTTCACTAGCCACACGCAGGCCTGATTACTGCCAGACCTGTTGAATCGAGAAATCACTTAAATAGAACCTGTCTGACAAAGTGAAGCATGCTTAAAGAGCAACACATCATGCCACGATCTAAAGAAATTCAAGAACAGATGAGAATCAAAACAGTTGACATGTATCAGTCTGGAAAGGATTATAAAGCCATTTCTAAGGCTTTGGGACTCCAGCGAACCACGGTCAGAGCCATTATCCACAAACGAAGAAAACTTGGAACAATGGTGAACCTTCCCAGGAGTTGCCGACCAACCATAATTACTCCAAGAGTTTTTTCACGTAGGGCCAGGCAGGTTTGGACAGCTTTTTTCCCTTAATAAAATAAATAATCATTTAAAAACTGCAATTTGTATTTACTTGCATTATCTTTGTGTAATATTAAAATTTGTTTGATGATCTGAATCTTTTAAGTGTGACAAATATGCAAAAAAAAAAAAAAACTGGAAGGGGGCCAACACTTTTTCACACCACTGTATATGAATTTGTTTCTGCATCAGAACAGATTTAGAGAAATGTAGCGTTACTTGCTCACCAATGGATGCTCTGCAGTGAATGGGTGCCGTCAGAATGAGAGTCCAAACAGCTGATAGCTGAAGTAGTAATCCACACCACTCCAGTCCATCAATTAATGTCTTGTGAAGTTAAAAGCTGTGTGTTTGTAGACGTTTTAACTCCAAACCGTTGTTTTTTGTTGGACAAAATAATAATCCATAATAATGTGAAAAAGTCAATCCCTCGTTGGCCTTTTACATCAAACTCATTATTATACTTATCCACCAACTTATTTGTTCATTTCTCCAAATCTATACTTCGTTTTTCAGGGTGTGTCCAACAGTTCCCGTGCTGCCAGGTGGATGCTGAAAAGGGCATGTGGAAGAAATGGTGGCTGCTGAGACAGACATGCTATAACATAGTGGAGCACAGCTGGTTTGAGACCTTCATCGTCTTCATGATTCTGCTTAGCAGTGGCGCTCTGGTGAGGGAAGTGCATGTGTTGTTTTGTTTGTCAGTGTGTCACAGGGTGAAGCCTTGATTCACTTTCAAAAGAGTTTGACGTGAACATGTTGCTAAGCTAATGACACAATACTCTAGACAGAATAATACATGGCACACACAAATATTGTTTGTTTTTATTACCTGTTTAAAATTGTATAGGCATTTAAAATCAGTATTTTTCTTAAATGGATTTTTTCACTCAACTTGTTGCAATCCATGCTGGTTTAATTCTAATCCTTTATATCTTCACATCTCAAACTTTTTTCAGGCACTTGAGGACATTTACCTTGACTCAAGGAAAACCATAAAGACCATACTGGAATTTGCTGATAAAGTTTTCACCTACATCTTCATTCTCGAGATGCTGCTGAAATGGGTCGCGTATGGTTTTGTCAAATACTTCACCAATCTCTGGTGCTGGCTGGATTTTATTATTGTTGATGTAGGTTCAACTTTTGATGAAATATTATATGTGCTGCACAAGATTACAGTTACAGTTGTGGTCGTAAGTTTACATACACCTTGCAGAATCTGCAAAATGGTCATTTTTACTGAAATAAGAGGGGTCATGAAACATGTGTTGTTGTCCTGATAAAACTATTTCACATACAGATGTTTACATATAGTCCACAAGAAAAAATAACAGATGAATTTATAAAAATGACTCCGTTCGAAAATTCCTATATGCTTGATACTTCTTGTATGATTTGCGATAGTTCTCACTTGTTTCTTATGAGCAGGTGCATTGACCACTGTTCTTCAGAAAAATGCTCCAGGTCCTGCACGTCTTTTGGTTTTCCAGGATCTTCAGCATATCTGAACCCTTTCTAGCAGTGTCTATATGATGTTTTACTTTAATTGAGGGACTCATACAAATAATGCAAACATTCACTGATGGTCAAGAAAGAAGCATGATGCATTAAGAGCCAGGGTGCTGAAATATATATATTTTTTAATTACTAACATTTTGCTGATTCTGCAAGGTGTATGTAAAACCAAAAACTGAAAATGAGGCCGTCATTCATTTACACGAATGCCATTTCCAATCTGTGTGACTGAAAGGATGCTATTCGTCATAATAGGGATTAGATACTATTATAGATTCCATTACTATTTTGATTAACTTTTTATGTTTTCTTTTTAGTTTTCATTAAAGTTTTGTTAATATATACAATATTTTTATTGCTTTTTATTTTAGTACATCAGGTAAAAATGAGAAATTTTGCCTTGACAACTACAGTAGCTAAAATAAAATGTAAAAAAAAAAATTTTAAAGTTATATTTATATTTTTTATTATACAAATATAATAAATGAAGGCAATAAGCCCCAAGCCATGGTTTACAGTGAATTTATAACAGCTAAGGGGCGTTGTTAGGCACGACGCGAAGCAGATAGTTTTATAAAACGGTTATTCCATATACGTAGTAAGGCTTCAAAGAATAAAACGGAGCAAATAAAGTGTAATGATATTAATAAAAACAGTATTCTTCCACCAACACACAGACGTAAACAAAGGTGTATGTTTGTAGAGTAACGCGGCTCAACCAATCAGAATCAAGGACCGGAACTATCCGTTTTATAAAAATGATTCCTTCACTTATAATTCTTGGCAGTAGAATGACACGGTACTATTTGGCTGGTGCCCTGCCATGCAGGTTACGTTTTGTCTGCAAGTTTGCAGCGTGGTTTGCATGAGTCCTTGATTAGTGAACTATGTGCTAAAACAACACAGGTAGCAGATGCACATCAACTTATAAAAGCACCATTATCAAGAGAGCATCAGTGAACTGAGAATGATTGATTGGAAATGATGGCTTTCGTGTGTGTTATGCATGTGGGTATTGAGACTGTGCGAGTTTATACTGTTTGATAACAGTTGTGAGATTTGTACATTTGAAAGGCCGTTTTCCCATGAGAACCCGCAGAGAAGTTGAGATTGGAGCAGGAAGGAAGGGAATCGTGAATGCTTTTCTCCTAATGAGCTCTGTTGATGTGTGTAGGTCTCTCTGATCAGCCTGGTGGCCAACGCCCTGTGTTATTCAGAGCTGGGCGCCATCAAATCTCTCCGAACCCTGAGAGCCTTCCGACCACTCCGAGCTCTCTCACGCTTTGAGGGAATGAGGGTAAAATCTCTTAATGTGGACTATTTATTCATTTACATTTATAAATCATTATTCTTAAAATCATATCAATTATACATATATGTATTGAGGACTTTATTCAATAAATGAAAGGCTGACTGACTAGGAAGCAGACCTGAATTCATTGAAAATGTACCCTTTAGTTGCCTTTGGTGTTCTTTTGGCCTTTTCACACTTGAAAATGTCAGTCCAGTGTGTTTCTGGCTTAATCCGGGGTTATCTTGATTAGTATTTAATCCTGGGTGGTCAGGTTTTGAGATTTCACACTACCATTGTAAACTCTGGGTTAACATTGTGATTTCTATTAGAGAGAACAATTTTACTGTTCAGTTTTATTTTGATTGTGATTTGACTCAATTACAATTTTGATTCAGTTCGATTTGATAATGACTTTAGGCAATCACGTACAGTATATGTCTCAAGGAAAACATTTACATTACTATAATAATATATAACTTTACTGTAATATTAAAGTGATTTGTAAACAAACATTTAAATTGCACATAAGGCTGTTTTTAAAAAAGAAAAGAAAATGTATTATAGGCCGATAATAAGTTTTTAATGAGAAAATTATGTTTCTACTCCAGTTTGTAGCACTTTAAACAGTGGATGTCATAACTTGTTTTCATAATAGATTTATTCAAGCATACATTAAATATAAAAAAACAGGTAAAAAAAAAAAGAATATATAGGCTAATATAGTGTGTAAGTTTAGCATAATGTTCATTTTCCCAACTGACTAAATATCTATAAACATTGAATTGCTTTTTTTGTTCATGCATCATCTGAAAACAGACCGATTCCTGGGATTTAAGAATCGGTTTTGGTTCATCAAAATAAGAATCCATTCAAATCGAGAGATCAATATTTTCATCACAGCCCTAATTTTTTATATTTATAAAATTAAAATCGGATAAATACAGCATGCAGCAAGTATGCAGTCTATTTTAAAAATCTGTTTTATCTTTGAAAAGATGTTGCCATGCTTAAGTCTTCTGAAGAGTAAAAGACAAAAAACGCACAACTTTAAGAGAAGTGCATGCATATTTACTGAGCCTTGCACTGATTGATTCATTACTGGTTGTCTGTTGCTCTCTGTAGTTTAGGTTGCCAATTCTCCTTTAAATATTGTACTTTGATGAAAGTTTGGTAAAAGCAGAATGAAAATGAGCTTAATAAAGAATTAAGAAGATGTTAACCCAAGGTTTATTGCAGTATGAAAAGCCCCTTTCAGTAGTTTTGTGTTTCTTTCTGGCTGGACATGTGAATGAAGTCCTCTGAGCAGATCAGCTTATTGAAGTCAACATGAAACTGACATATAGGACATTCAGTGAGGACAAAACACATTGTGGGGCTTGAATTTATCTATCAGAAATTGATTGTATCATAAAAAGTAGGTGTTTAATACCAAAATAGAGTCACGTGTCGTCACATAGTTGAGGATTTGATGTAATCTGAAAAGAAACGGAGCAAGTTATACATTTCGATGAAAGATTTCAAACATCATTATTTAGTACAGGGTTGCCCAAACTTTGAGAGTTGATAAATAGCTAATAATTAATGAAATCTAAAAATTATTTTTTTTAAAAAAGTAAATAATTAAAGGGTCATCATTTACTCACCCTTAAGTTGTTCAAACCCTGTATGAAGATATTTTGAAGAATGTTGGTGACCAAACAGTTGCCGGTCCCCATTGACTTCCATAGTATGGAAACAAGTACTATGGAAATCAATGGCTAACTCTTTGGATACCACCATTCTTCAAAATATCTTAGTTTCTGTTCAACAGAAGAAAGAAATTGAGTAAATGACAGAAGTTTCCTTTTTTTGGTGAACTGTCCCCTTAAAATTAAAATATTTTATGTTTAACCTGCATGTCATGTGACTGTTTTGAAAAATGAACCTAAAATCTCAGGTATACTTTAGATCAAAGTGGTTTAGCTGACAAAAACGAAACGCTGCTTTTGTATAATGTGCATGTAATCATTCACAACAAGGTCGTAAACATGCATTAAAGGGGTCATATGACGTTGCTGAAAAGAACATTATTTTATGTATTTGGTGTAATGCAATGTGTTTATGCGGTTTAAGGTTCAAAAAACACATTATTTTCAACATACCGTACATTATTGTTTCTCCTCTATGCCCCGCCTTTCTGAAACGCGTCGATTTTTACAAAGCTCATCGGTCTGAAAAAGCAAGGTGTGCTGTGATTGGCCAGCTATCCAGTGCGTTGTGATTGGCCGAATGCCTCAAGCGTGTGACGGAAATATTACGCCCCTCACCATACTGTGATGCCGTCTCCCAGCTGCTCTGCTCGTGCACATCCCATCATCGGTTCTCTTTTAGCAGTTCAGTCAATGTACTGTTAGGAGTAACTGAATAACTCGGGATATTGTTTTATTTTGCATCAGAGGGAGTGTCGGGCACGTTTATAAACCGAATAACTTAAGTAATTTGTGGATTGTAGACGCGTACCGTATCGCGCTGCGTAAACATAAAGCCATGTCTGCATTTGTGATCGGAGAAACAACAAGCCTACTCTACACTGCTCAAAACTTGCGTTTGAATCATCAGTGGCAAATTATTTAAATAAAAAAAATGTACTAACAGGCTGTGAGTCAGAAGTGCCAGACTGTCCTTGCAAAGTTGGAACTGCCCAACTTTATATAAACAGTCTTTGTGCCACAGACGCATTGTAGGTATGCACCAAGAGCTTGTAGCACTCCAAAGAGAAAGGAAAAATTGAAATCGTATCATATGACCCCTTTAAGAGAGTAAATGGGGTTCAAATTGATTTCATGTTGACTTGAAGAGCGTAGAGAGAAATGTGTGCCTGGATTTGTGTATGATTTTCTCCAAAAATGTTTTTAGAAATGGATTAAAATTGATTAACAAGAACTCATCCTAAAAGGCAATGAACAGAAACTACTTATTGGCTGCAGGGTGCTTGAGACCATTGAAATTCAACTGTGACATAATCCTGTGTCTGGTCATCATCTGTGGTGTTTTGCTAAAGCTGTGAATTGCAAGCGATGGTAGGGAGCACTGACGTGCTGCTTTATGTATTAAGCTCAGGGGTGTGGGTCGTTATTAGTACTGTTATTGACCAAACGCTTGCGTACGTTCTCCACACGAATGTGATGTTGCGATGACTTCCTCCCCTCACGTGGCAATCACTGATCTCTCCTCTGTCTGTATTGATGGTGTCTGCATCCGGATGTGCCATTGCTGCTGAGTGCCTTTAACATGCGCTTTCCTTTCTTTTTGTGTTTGTTCATTTACAGTAAACGTTAATACTGTGGCTTCACCTTACTTCCTAAAGGTCATGCTTTTTCATGCCAAGGTTGTCAAGGTTGTGTGTCATTCAGAACTGAACTGAGAGGCATTTAAATAGTATTTCGGTTCCTGAATATGAATTGAAGTAGTAGACAATTTAATTTATTTATATATAAATCTATATAAATTGTTTAAAATAATATATTAACATATAAATTAGAAATATATATATATATATATATATATATATATATAATAAATTACATAATTATCATTTTAGTATTTATTTATCATCACAAATGCTCATTTTATCAGGTAAAATTTATTTTTATAGAGAGAGATTATGTATTTAAAATTTGATATATGTTATACTGTATATGTTTTATAATTTATATTTTATATACTTGCAGCCTAATTTCTTTAAATTGCTCCAAATCAACATAATGTGGTCACATTTCAAATTCAGCTGATCTTTCGATTCTGAACTTTGCACAATCATCCAAACTGCAAAACAGACAAAACTAGTGAGTGCACAGATCGATGTGCACTAATATCTTTCCCTCTCCATTCCTCTTTCTTTTTTCCCAGCTTCTCCCCTCGATCGTTATTGTCATTGCCGGTAACTATTTGTCCTCCTGCCATTGTTACTGCTAACCATTACACACTGGGCAGATTCTCATTACACTCATGTGTTTTCCTCTCTTTACCAAAAGTCAATGGAATAAAAAACGGATGCACTTAGTTTTACTGGTGTATCAGTATGGAATTATTTGTGTGTCTTTATTATTCAATCAAAATCTGTGTTTGAGAGTAAAACTAATTATTTTGTAATTAAAAAATAAAAGTATGCAAAAAAAGTCTTCTTAAGGCTCAAAAATAAAGAAATTGATAACAAAATTATTTGCAGTGCGTATAAATCTTTGAAAATCTTTATTTTTCTTTGTGTACTTTAAACACTTTTCATTGCGAAACCACAAATGTGACTCTCTTTTCTATGGAAGCCCGTTTCCGCCACTGAAAAAAAAAAAAAAAAAAAAGGAAATTGCGACTTTTTATCTCGCAATTCTGACTTTTTTTCACAGAATTGTGAGACATAAAGTCAGAATTGTGAGTTATAAAGTCAGAATTGCGAGTTATAAAGTCAGAATTGCGAGATATAAAGATTTTTTTCTTGCAATTGTGAGTTTATATCTCGCAATTCTGACTTTTTTCTCGCAGTTCTGACTTTCTTTCACAGAATTGTGAGATATAAACTCGCAATTGCGACTTAAAGTACAATTTTGAGGGGGGAAAAAAAGACTGATATGTTCTCAGAATTGCGAGTTTATATCTCACAAAAAAAGTCAGAATTGCCAGAAAAAAGTCAGAATTGTTAGATATAAACTCGCAATTGCAAGAAAAAAAGTCAGAATTGTGAGTTTATATCACGCAATTCTGAGAAAAAAAGTCTGAATTGTCAGATAAAAGTCGCAATTACCTCTTTTATTTTTTATTCAGTGGCGGAAACAGGCTTCCATACTTTTCTGCCGTCTTTTTCAAAAAAACTTTTGTTTGCGACATTTGTGGTTTCGCAATGAAAAGTGTTTAAAGTGCACAAAGAAAAACAAAGATTTTCAAAGATTTATACGCACTGCAAATAAGTTTATCAATTTCGTTATTTTTGAGCCTTAAGAAGACTTTCTTTTTTTTGCAATCTTTTATTTTTTAATTACAAAATAATTAGTTTTACTCTCAAACACCGAATGTTTGATTGAATAATAAAGACACAAAAGTAATTCCATATATCAGGCCTATAATAGAGCTGGGTGATATGGCAAAAAAAGTTATGTGAAAGAGATACGTGATATTAATATTGATGTTTTTACCCTGAAATTACCTTTTATTTCACTCAAATGAATAATGATTTCAACCAATCAGCCATTATATTTAAGAAGATTCAAAATGTTGAATGCAAAATACAATAAAAGACTAATCGGAAAATATTCAAGGCATGTTTTCCACATTGTTTGCCACACTAGATAAACATGAGAAAAATTATATTTGAACAAAATAACACCAATAGAAGAACGGCTCGGGTTACTTATGTAACCATGGTTCCCTGAGGGGAACGAGACACTGCGTCCTCTAGGGGTCGCTATGGGGAACGCCCATAGTAGGAAAAGAAAAAGCTCTTACTTTGCTTTTGGAATGCACTCTTCAAACAGAACGGTCAGTGAAGACGAAGAAGGTGATGATGTGCGCTACCGTCGCCTATTTTGTACTAGTTGCGACGGTAGTGACGTCATGGCTGTCGCCGGCCAAACAAGTTGGTGTTTTTTCAATGTAGGCTTCAGACACGGGTCACAACGAGGCGTTCCCCATAGCGACCCCTAGAGGACGCAGTTCGAAGTTCCACGAAAGGGAAGCTATTTTTACCTGCATATATTTTTATACTTTTTACTGTTAATTTTTGAGTTGCGGCAAATTAATCATTGAATGAGCTGTAAAACAAAGTGCTTCCATGACGATTGCACAGTATTCATGACCCTTTGTGATGTTTCTGTTGACGCAGGTGGTTGTGAATGCTCTTCTGGGCGCCATCCCCTCCATCATGAACGTCCTGCTGGTCTGCCTCATCTTCTGGCTCATTTTTAGCATTGTGGGCGTCAACTACTTCGCCGGAAAGTTTTACGAATGTGTAAACCAAACCTCGGGAAAGCGCATGTCTATCGCAGATATCGGTAATAAAACGGATTGTCTCAACAGCCCCAATGACCTCGTCTGGAGAAATGTGAAGATTAACTTTGACAATGTAGGAAATGGATACCTGGCCCTGCTACAAGTGGTAAGGTTGCCCTAAGAATTTGATGTTCAATAAATATGAGAGAGATTTGTTTTTGATTTTGATTTAATTTTATTATAATTTTTTAAACCTTGAACATAGAAAATGTATAATGTTTCATCATAAGAAGAGATTTTTAACATCATTGGAAAATCTCTCTGTCTGTTTTTCTTTAGTAATCTCCATTAATATTAGTAGTAGTAGTATTTATTATTATTAATAATAAAATATTTATATTATTATTGACATTATGAATTTAAAATTAAATGTAAGACAGTACACTCTAAAAAAATTTTTGGGTTGTTTTGACCCAGCGGTTGGGTTAAACATTTAAGCCAACCGCTGGGTCAAAACAACCCAATTGCTGGGTTTGTCCCTATTTTACCCAGCACTGGGTTGTATTTAACCCAGCATTTTTTAGAGTGTACATCAGATCGTACCATGATATTTAAAGGGCTCACTTGAAATCGCATCACATGACCCCTTTAAATGCTTTTACAGTATAAATAAATTATGTCTAATATTTTAAAACAAAATATTATTTCCCATGCAAAATAATTTCCCAGTGCAATAATATTAATGGTGCTAATATCAAAAATTAAAATGTCAAGTTTTCTTCATTTTGTCAAGGCCACTTTTAAAGGGTGGATGCCCATTATGCATGCAGCGGTAGACTCTCGCAGTGTAAGTCTTTTTTGATTGTCATTTTACAGCTGCTTCAATAATATTTCATTCAAAATTATGATACACCATTCTTATAATCAAATCGTACTGGTGCATGCTGCCCTTCATCTCCATCTCTGCAGGTAAATGTTCAACCAAAGTATGAGGACTCTCTGTATATGTACCTCTATTTTGTCATCTTCATCATCCTTGGAGCTTTTTTCACATTAAATCTCTTCATTGGCGTCATCATTGACAACTTCAATCAGCAGAAGAAAAAGATAAGTATCTATATACTATAAGCTTGACAACAAAGCCATCTGCTTCTGATTTTGGATGTTTCTTTTTAATGCTAGTTTCCTGCAAAAAAAAGGCATTTGAAATGATTTTGACTCAGAAATATATATATATATACTTTATTTTTCCCCCTTTAAATATATCACAAATCACAGCAATAAATATATTGATTATTTTTGACCGCTGTTACAAAACCATTTTTACAATAAATTTTCTGGTTTGACCTTGAGATTAGATAGCTTCAATATTTGACCACTATTTATGATAATACTTGGTTACAGTGACACTAGTAGTTCTCATTTCTGTCAGGAGTGCAAAAACAATTGGGAGTTAATGATATTTTGATCAGAGTAACGAGACACTCTACATAGCAATACGAAGCAAATGTGATTGAATATGTATTAACCATTTTACCATAATTTCTGGTTCAAACTAAACGAGGACAGGAACATGGCCAAATAAGGAAACACAGGAAGAACTACGGGGCCAAAACAGGTCCAAAAGTCTGACATTTCATATAAGGAAAACGTGTATTAATTTCATACTGTCACTATGAAATAGTGCGTGCTGAATGTCTCTAAATCGCTGCATGGATTCAGGTGCGTGAACCAGGATCAAAAAACCCAGGCGCTCTCTATTAAGCAGGAGGAGCGCTGACAGTTAAAGTCCATTTCTTATTTTATTGTTTTTTTGTATTGTCATGTTGCAGTATTTTATTTGCTAGTGTTTTAAAAATATATATATATTTTTGGTATTTTATATGCTTTGGTGGTGGTTGGTGGAGTAGAATCACCCGGGAGTATATATATATATTTTTTATCCCTACCGGGGATATAATTCAGCAGATACATTGACCAGAAGGGGATATATATATATTAGTGGTGTCAAAATTAGCACGTTAACGCAGGCGATTAATTTTTTCAGTTTAATGCGTTAAAAATATTTAACGCAGGGGCTAGGGTTGGCCACCCCACTCACAACTGCTGCTTCTGTCACTTTTTGTCTTGACAAGAAGTGCATTTATTCAGTCGCAGAACGACTGAGAACCGGAGTATGGCGTTCGGACGGGATCTTTAATATGACGCTGCAACATGCACTCGTCTCACTGAATGTCTCATTGACGTCTTCATTTTTATTTTATTTTTTGCTATTTAATCCATTCATTTTAAGACGCAGACGAGGCGTAGACGTGACGTAGACGTCACGCAGACGTCACGTAAATCACGTGTGGCAGTGAAGTGTCGAGCCAGACGTCACGCGTGATTCACGTGTACCAGTGAAGTTTTTTTATTTAATTTTCGCTAACAGGTATCATAACACGCTGCTCACACGGCTCAGTGCAGTGTGTCAGCCAATGCACAATTATGGCGTTGGACGGGATCTTTAATATGACGCTGCAACATGCACTCGTCTCACTGAACGTCTCACTGACGTCTTAATTATATATTTTTTTTTTTTGCTAATTAATCCATTCATTTTAAGACGCAGATGAGGCGTAGACGTGAACATCACGCAGACGTCACGTAAATCACAACGTGCGTGTCTACACGTACAAAAGAAACGCGTTCAAAATTGCCGCGTTAACGCGGGCAGATTGTGCGTTGACACGGTCACATTTCACGCGTTCCGTTTAAAAACTTTTGGCCCCGTCTGCCTTCCATACAGTGAAGTGTCGAGCCAGACGTCACACGTGATTCACGTGTACCAGTGAAGTTTTTTTATTTAAATTTCGCTAGCACGTATCATAACACGCTGCTCACACGGCTCAGTTATAGCTTTAAGGATTCATCTATATTTAATTTAGAATTTAGTGTTTGATATCTTAAATTTCAATTTCTGTATATTTCTGCTGAAAGGCACAGGTAAATATGACATTTATTATAATGGGTTTATGTGAAGATTGTTTTAAGTTCACTTAAATTAGAAGTTATTTTTTAAAGTCTAATAAATGTTCAAATTGATAGCTCTCAATTATACTGTAATGTTGAAGGGCTATAGTTAATGGTTAAATTTTGGAGGGGGGGG
>NW_015505831.1:560222-573206 GCF_001515645.1 Sinocyclocheilus grahami
CGCCTATTTTGTACTAGTTGCGACGGTAGTGACGTCATGGCTGTCGCCGGCCAAACAAGTTGGTGTTTTTTCAATGTAGGCTTCAGACACGGGTCACAACGAGGCGTTCCCCATAGCGACCCCTAGAGGACGCAGTTCGAAGTTCCACGAAAGGGAAGCTATTTTTACCTGCATATATTTTTATACTTTTTACTGTTAATTTTTGAGTTGCGGCAAATTAATCATTGAATGAGCTGTAAAACAAAGTGCTTCCATGACGATTGCACAGTATTCATGACCCTTTGTGATGTTTCTGTTGACGCAGGTGGTTGTGAATGCTCTTCTGGGCGCCATCCCCTCCATCATGAACGTCCTGCTGGTCTGCCTCATCTTCTGGCTCATTTTTAGCATTGTGGGCGTCAACTACTTCGCCGGAAAGTTTTACGAATGTGTAAACCAAACCTCGGGAAAGCGCATGTCTATCGCAGATATCGGTAATAAAACGGATTGTCTCAACAGCCCCAATGACCTCGTCTGGAGAAATGTGAAGATTAACTTTGACAATGTAGGAAATGGATACCTGGCCCTGCTACAAGTGGTAAGGTTGCCCTAAGAATTTGATGTTCAATAAATATGAGAGAGATTTGTTTTTGATTTTGATTTAATTTTATTATAATTTTTTAAACCTTGAACATAGAAAATGTATAATGTTTCATCATAAGAAGAGATTTTTAACATCATTGGAAAATCTCTCTGTCTGTTTTTCTTTAGTAATCTCCATTAATATTAGTAGTAGTAGTATTTATTATTATTAATAATAAAATATTTATATTATTATTGACATTATGAATTTAAAATTAAATGTAAGACAGTACACTCTAAAAAAATTTTTGGGTTGTTTTGACCCAGCGGTTGGGTTAAACATTTAAGCCAACCGCTGGGTCAAAACAACCCAATTGCTGGGTTTGTCCCTATTTTACCCAGCACTGGGTTGTATTTAACCCAGCATTTTTTAGAGTGTACATCAGATCGTACCATGATATTTAAAGGGCTCACTTGAAATCGCATCACATGACCCCTTTAAATGCTTTTACAGTATAAATAAATTATGTCTAATATTTTAAAACAAAATATTATTTCCCATGCAAAATAATTTCCCAGTGCAATAATATTAATGGTGCTAATATCAAAAATTAAAATGTCAAGTTTTCTTCATTTTGTCAAGGCCACTTTTAAAGGGTGGATGCCCATTATGCATGCAGCGGTAGACTCTCGCAGTGTAAGTCTTTTTTGATTGTCATTTTACAGCTGCTTCAATAATATTTCATTCAAAATTATGATACACCATTCTTATAATCAAATCGTACTGGTGCATGCTGCCCTTCATCTCCATCTCTGCAGGTAAATGTTCAACCAAAGTATGAGGACTCTCTGTATATGTACCTCTATTTTGTCATCTTCATCATCCTTGGAGCTTTTTTCACATTAAATCTCTTCATTGGCGTCATCATTGACAACTTCAATCAGCAGAAGAAAAAGATAAGTATCTATATACTATAAGCTTGACAACAAAGCCATCTGCTTCTGATTTTGGATGTTTCTTTTTAATGCTAGTTTCCTGCAAAAAAAAGGCATTTGAAATGATTTTGACTCAGAAATATATATATATATACTTTATTTTTCCCCCTTTAAATATATCACAAATCACAGCAATAAATATATTGATTATTTTTGACCGCTGTTACAAAACCATTTTTACAATAAATTTTCTGGTTTGACCTTGAGATTAGATAGCTTCAATATTTGACCACTATTTATGATAATACTTGGTTACAGTGACACTAGTAGTTCTCATTTCTGTCAGGAGTGCAAAAACAATTGGGAGTTAATGATATTTTGATCAGAGTAACCTACATAGCTACATAGCAATACGAAGCAAATGTGATTGAATATGTATTAACCATTTTACCATAATTTCTGGTTCAAACGACAGGAACATAGGAACATGGCCAAATAAGGAAACACAGGAAGAACTACGGGGCCAAAACAGGTCCAAAAGTCTGACATTTCATATAAGGAAAACGTGTATTAATTTCATACTGTCACTATGAAATAGTGCGTGCTGAATGTCTCTAAATCGCTGCATGGATTCAGGTGCGTGAACCAGGATCAAAAAACCCAGGCGCTCTCTATTAAGCAGGAGGAGCGCTGACAGTTAAAGTCCATTTCTTATTTTATTGTTTTTTTGTATTGTCATGTTGCAGTATTTTATTTGCTAGTGTTTTAAAAATATATATATATTTTTGGTATTTTATATGCTTTGGTGGTGGTTGGTGGAGTAGAATCACCCGGGAGTATATATATATATTTTTTATCCCTACCGGGGATATAATTCAGCAGATACATTGACCAGAAGGGGATATATATATATTAGTGGTGTCAAAATTAGCACGTTAACGCAGGCGATTAATTTTTTCAGTTTAATGCGTTAAAAATATTTAACGCAGGGGCTAGGGTTGGCCACCCCACTCACAACTGCTGCTTCTGTCACTTTTTGTCTTGACAAGAAGTGCATTTATTCAGTCGCAGAACGACTGAGAACCGGAGTATGGCGTTCGGACGGGATCTTTAATATGACGCTGCAACATGCACTCGTCTCACTGAATGTCTCATTGACGTCTTCATTTTTATTTTATTTTTTGCTATTTAATCCATTCATTTTAAGACGCAGACGAGGCGTAGACGTGACGCAGACGACACGCAGACGTCACGTAAATCACGTGTGGCAGTGAAGTGTCGAGCCAGACGTCACGCGTGATTCACGTGTACCAGTGAAGTTTTTTTATTTAATTTTCGCTAACAGGTATCATAACACGCTGCTCACACGGCTCAGTGCAGTGTGTCAGCCAATGCACAATTATGGCGTTGGACGGGATCTTTAATATGACGCTGCAACATGCACTCGTCTCACTGAACGTCTCACTGACGTCTTAATTATATATTTTTTTTTTTTGCTAATTAATCCATTCATTTTAAGACGCAGATGAGGCGTAGACGTGAACATCACGCAGACGTCACGTAAATCACAACGTGTGTGTCTACACGTACAAAAGAAACGCGTTCAAAATTGCCGCGTTAACGCGGGCAGATTGTGCGTTGACACGGTCACATTTCACGCGTTCCGTTTAAAAACTTTTGGCCCCGTCTGCCTTCCATACAGTGAAGTGTCGAGCCAGACGTCACACGTGATTCACGTGTACCAGTGAAGTTTTTTTATTTAAATTTCGCTAGCACGTATCATAACACGCTGCTCACACGGCTCAGTTATAGCTTTAAGGATTCATCTATATTTAATTTAGAATTTAGTGTTTGATATCTTAAATTTCAATTTCTGTATATTTCTGCTGAAAGGCACAGGTAAATATGACATTTATTATAATGGGTTTATGTGAAGATTGTTTTAAGTTCACTTAAATTAGAAGTTATTTTTTAAAGTCTAATAAATGTTCAAATTGATAGCTCTCAATTATACTGTAATGTTGAAGGGCTATAGTTAATGGTTAAAAATTTAGAATTCAGTGTTTGATAACTTCAATTTCAATTGATGTATATTTCTGCTGAAGGGCACAGGTAAATATGACATGTATTATTATGGGTTTATGTGAAGATATTTTTAAAGTTCACTTAAATTAGAAGTTATTTTTTAAAGCTGAATAAATGTTAAAATTGATAGTTCTCAGTTATACTGTAATGTTTCTCAATTTTATAGAGAAATCAGTATTGGTATTATTGATACTGGCCTTCGGTCAGAAAAAAGATGCCATTAAACAAATATTTAAAAAATATACTGTCTTTATGTTGTTTGTACATTAATTTGAAGATCGAATGTGAAATGTTTGTAATGATTGTAAATAAAAGTATATTTAAAAACTTTAATGTTAATGGGATTAATCGCGATTAATTTCAGAAAAATGTGCGATTAATTAGTTATATATATATATATATATATATATATAATAAGTGTGTGTACTCAATTGATGCTCTACAAAGATGGCTTTACAAAGTACATATTTTGGATGATAAAATCGAGGCCGTTTTAGTCCCAAAATGATCTTTCTGTCTTTTCTGTCTTTACTTTGGGGGTCAGGATATTTTCATGACAGAAGAGCAGAAGAAATACTACAACGCTATGAAGAAGCTCGGCTCAAAGAAACCTCAAAAACCCATTCCAAGGCCAAAAGTAAGCATTTCTTTGAAAAACAGCTTACGTTCTTGTCATCATGTCATGCCAGAACTTTTCTTTTTTCGATGAAATGCAAAATGAGGCAGAATGTCTAAGCTGTTCTTTTTCCGTAAACCTAGTTTATGGTGATTTTTCTATATGTATAGGGCCCTATTTTAACGATCTAAGCGCATGGTCTAAAGTAGATGTGCACTGTGTAAACAATGAGTGACGTATACGCGCGAGAGATCACTTCCGGCGCTTGCGTAAACTACGCCAGAGCGCGTACACACCTCACGCACCGGATGCCGTGCGCGTGCCCAACGACAGTTGGACATAGCGGTGTATTAGAGGTAAAATATTATATAAATACTGTTCGATTTCTGGCACAAACCGATCGTTTCGTGTCTTAGGACCTTAGGACACATCAATGTGTCGTCACGAGCCGCATGGTTTCATTTGGATTTGTCTGTGCATGTTATTTTTACTCTTATAGATTTTGTTACCATTGCCATGCATTATACGACTGATAGACTGCAACGGTTGGAGTTAAAAATCATCAAATGTGTTCTACTGAAGAAATAAAGTCACCTACATCTTGGATGCCCTGGGGGTAAGCAGATAAACATTAAATTTTCATTTTTGGGTGAACTATCCCTTTAATGGGTGTTTTTTGGGCATAACGTGCAATAACCCAATCAGAGTCTCATCTCCCATCCACTTTAAAAGCCAGTTGCGCTCGCGCCATGGCGGGATGTAATTTTTCATGTTTAAAAATGTTTGTGTGCTGCTGCGCGTCCCTGTGTGTGTAATAAGCAAAGTGTACGCGTGTTGTGCACCCGCCTACAGGCGCATATTACTAACGCGCTCTTTAAATAACAAAGACAAAATATTGTGCCAGACTTTAGACCAGGTTTGAGTTGGTCTATGGCGCAGTCTATTTTCAGATCCTCAAAATAGCAACACGCCAACAATGCACCTGAACACCCCTCTTTTTTAGACCAGCACGCCCATGGGCGCACAAATGGCCGCAAATGCATTTGCTATTTAAACAATGTGGCACAGGATGGTAAAATGAGAACTGCGTCGGGCTGAAACTAGCAAAAAACACATGCGCCGCGCCTTGGCGCCGGGTGTGTAATAGAGCCCATAGACTGCTGTTAAGATTTCCTAGTATAAATCACCACAGCTTTTGTTATATGGAATAGAGAAGTGCAAACATTCTGCTTCACAGAAGGTATAAAACAAAAAGGGGTTGGAATGACTTGATGTTCATCTTTTCATGTATAAATTCTCATTTATTTCAGAACAAGATTCAAGGATTCATCTTTGACCTCGTAACCAACCAGGCCTTTGACATTTTCATTATGGTCCTTATCTGGCTCAATATGGTCACTATGATGGTGGAGACGGATGATCAATCTAAGGAAATGGGCAAAGTGCTGCAGTGGGCCAATGTTGGTTTCATTGTGCTCTTCACCAGCGAATGTGTGCTAAAGATGGCTGCGCTACGGCAGTACTTCTTCACCGTCAGCTGGAATGTATTCGACTTTATCGTGGTCATCCTGTCTATAGCTGGTAAGATCTGCTGTATGATGAGGAATTGATCCTTTACTAAGCAATTGTTTTATCACTCCCTCCATTTTTTCGCAGTTGCGTGATCAACTAATGCAATGCAAAATCAACAAAATATCTTCTTTTCTGCAAAGCAGCAAACATTTAACTGCAAAATAATCAGAAAAAGTGCAGTACTACTTAGTTATTGACACATTAGTGTGATAAAGAAGCGTGAATGAATGATAAAATAAAGTGAGGTGTGTGCTTGATGTAAAAAAGAATTATGCGCAATAACCGGAAACACCCATGATCACATGTTATCTGTTATGTTTTGTGAACATAAATAGTTGGAAGAAAATTCAGTGTGCGTCAGTATATTAGATCTATGCATTAGGGGCCAGATTTACTAACAGCTTGCGCCAGCGCAAACCGTCTTTTGGCGTTAAAATGGTACTGTAAGGATTTACTAAAGACGCGCAGTGAAGAATTAGCACTGAAAAGGTGTGGACAGTTATGTTTGCGCCTGACCTTACTGAATATGTATTTGTAGGAGTTTCCCTTTCAGACGCAAAATTTATGGGAGGCAAGTATTAAAATGAATCATGCAACGTGGTTTACTAATGTTTGCGCTCGTCAAATTACTGGTATTTGCGCCATTATTTAACGCTCAAAAAAGCATGTCTTAAACTTTTTTGCGGCTGTGTCGTAAGTATATCACCCGCACCTGATGAGCATCGTCTCTGCTTATTTCCACGCCCATCTGCGCTGTTTTGGAATTGTGTTCTTGTGCTAATTTGCCCTGTTTAGTAAATCTGGTCCTAGGTCTTAAAGTGACAGCAGCCTAATAAACCTGCTGCTGTCTATGCACTTACTCATATTCAATTTTGTTTAAAAGTTATGTTGTAGTTTGGTAAAACACAAAATAAACAAGCCTTCAGCATTTTTTTTTGGACATACGACTACTGTCAAATTAATTTATATAGCGCTTGTCACAGCACATTATTAAATCGTATTTTTAATGACAAAAATAACTTGAAAATATCTTGTTTAAAAGTGTGTCAGAATTGATAAGGACACAAAAATAAACAAGCCTATTTTTACATTTTTTTAAATTGTCACCTAATTATATTTTTTTAAATCAAAAATTTTCAGCAAAATTTTGGAAATTAACATCACAAAATCAGTAATTTTGCTTGCAAAAAATCACTATGTCCTCCTGAATATAGACAGTGCTGTTTCAACATTCGTTTACCTCTTGTCGTTGCAGGCATGTTCCTGGCACAAGTCATTAAGAAGTACTTTGTCTCGCCCACCTTGTTTCGCGTCATTCGCCTCGCCCGGATCGGCCGCGTGCTACGTCTTATCCGAGGCGCCAAGGGAATACGGACCCTTCTGTTTGCGTTGATGATGTCACTTCCTGCCCTTTTCAACATCGGACTTCTTCTCTTCCTTGTCATGTTCATCTACGCCATCTTCGGCATGTCCAACTTCGCCTACGTCAAAAAATCGGGCGGCATCGACGACATGTTCAACTTCGAGACGTTTGGCAACAGCATGTTGTGTTTGTTTCAGATCACCACCTCGGCAGGCTGGGACGGCCTTCTGGCACCCATGTTAAATACCAATGAATCCGAATGCAACCCGAATAAAACCTTCCCTGGCAGCCAGGTTAAAGGCGACTGCGGGAACCCGCCCATCGGGATTTTCTTCTTCGTCAGCTACATTATCATATGCTTCCTGATCGTGGTGAACATGTACATCGCCGTCATCCTGGAGAACTTCAGCGTGGCCACCGAGGAGAGCGCCGAGCCTTTGAGCGAAGATGACTTCAATAGGTTTTACGAGGTTTGGGAGAAGTTTGACCCGAAAGCCACGCAGTTCATGGATTACGACAAGTTGTCAGACTTCGCCAATTCTCTGGATCCGCCTCTGCGAATCCCCAAGCCCAACCGACTGCAGCTGATCTCCATGGATCTGCCGATGGTGAGCGGCGAACGCATCCACTGTCTGGATATCTTGTTCGAATTCACCAAACGGGTTCTCGGGGAAGGTGGCGAGATGGACATCCTTCACAGACAAATGGAAGACCGATTCATGGCCGCCAACCCCTCAAAGTCCTCTTATGAGCCCATCACCACAACCCTGCGCAGGAAGCATGAAGATATGTCTGCTGCGATCATCCAGAGAGCCTATAGGAACCACATAGTCCGACATAGTATGAAGAAGATCCGTAATGTGTACAGAAAGACCAGGCAGCAAAACGGGAAGGTCCCGAGTAAAGAATCTGTTGACAATGAAATGTGCGAGGATGACAGCGCTTTGGAAAACTCTGATGCAACGCCCGCCACGTCCTCTCCGCTGTCGTATGATAGCCTGACGCAGAACGCCACAAACAAATACAAGAAGGACAAACATGAGAAGGAAGTGGAAGACAAAGGAAACGGCGTTTAGAGTAGCATTACAAACAATTGTTTACAACTTTTACTTCAAGTTATTTGTCAGGGTCAGGTGACCTTGTCTGTTTGATGTGGATGTCTATGCCATTCTGCCTGAGCATACTTGAACTTTGTGCCTATTCTGGAGCTGTGATTGACATGAGTTAGGCAGTGAAGCTGCTACGCCTAACCTGTTTCACTCGCTGGCGAAAATGGCGATGTACCAAATGTTGTCGTTTTGTTTAAGTGTTGTGATCTGATGCGTTTTCTTTGTGTGTCGGAGATACATCCAGTGTGTTGCATTTAGAGTTGAAGTGTGTGATTCTTGTGCCACAAGTGGCACCAGACCTTAATGGCAAAATATACAAAAATAGAGTGTGTAATTAAAATCATATATAATATAGATTATATATTTAAGATCATAATTCAGCAAGAACGCTGTTAAATTGATCAAAAGAGACAGTGAAGAGATTTATAATGTATCATGTTTCAACAAAAATATGAAGCAGCACAACTGTTTTCTACATTAACAATAAGAAATTTTACTAAGAAATGGCGTCAAATCAGCATATTAGAATGATTTCTGAAGGATCATGTGACACTGAAGACTGGAGTAATGATGCTGAAAATTCAACTTTGCATCACGGGAATAAATTACATTTTAAAATGTATTCAAATAGAAACCGGTTATTTTAAATTGTAATAATATGTTCATGGTTTTACTATGGTTTTACTATTAATGGTATATATAAATCGTTGTGATATTTAAAATATCAGTTAATTTTACATTGCCAGCAAAATAAAAACAAATCTACAGTACATATTTAATATATCACCTAGCCCTATTTGCTAGAAAACAGTAGTCCCGTCTGCCGCGAAAAACAGGCAATTGGTTGTCAGTGGTTGAAAATTTGGCTAGTTAACTTTACTAGTTAATCCCTGATGGTAGATGCTGTAACTACACCATTATGGGAGCAAAATAATATAGCCCTAGTGAAGGATATGGGACTGTGTGTTCTTGTGATGTTATCATTGAGACGTCATGAGTTATTGCAATTGAACAGGAATGTTTGGTGCTTTTATAGGTGCAGAAATGACACACTTCCTCTTTAAATGTAATTTTTTCTCTTTGTTGAGAGAATTTTGCGTTTCTCTTGTTTGTTTTTGTTTTTAATTGAGCGTGATTTGTTGCGAGGTTGCGTTGTCCTATGTTACTTGAGACAGAGTTGATGGTTTTTCATTCTTTTATTGACTGTTGCAGACCACGTTTGCAGTCGGTTGTTGATACACGTGTAATTATAGTTGCATGACAGCTCACCTGTAGTCATACAAGTTTCCCACTCAGTATTTCAGAATGGCTCAGTGCCTCTCAGGTCTCTCTTCAACATGCTAGAAAGCCATTCGCACACGTGCCTTCCCTACTCGAGAGCTTGCAGCAAACTCTTTCCTTAAAACCTCAAGACTCCCGTCACATCCTGGACTGTGAAACCTGTCTGATTTCAGCCTTTTCTGTAGCTGCATCACTGATATTGCACTTGCATTATTCACCCAAAAATGTAAATTGTCTGAAAATTATGCTACACACCCTTATGCTATCCAAGATGTAGATGAATTTGTTTCTTCATCAGATTTGGAGAAATGTAGCATTCCATCACTTGCTCACCAATGGATGCCGTCAGAATGAGAGTCCAAACAGCTGATAAAAACATCACAATAATCCACAGCACTCCAGTCCATCTGTTAACATCTTGTGAAGAGAAAAAATGTTTGTAAGAAGCAAACCCATCATTAAAGCTTGTTAACTTCAAGCTGTTGCTCCAGCTAAAGTACGAGTCCTACTGGAGTCATGTGGATTATTGTGATGTTTTTATCAGCTGTTTGGATTCTCATTCTGACGGCACCCATTCACTGCAGAGGATCCATTGGTGAGCAAAGGATGCAATGCTACATTTCTCCAAATCTGTTCTGATGAAGAAACAAACTCATCTACATCTTGAATGACTTGAGGGAGAGTACATTTACAGCGAATTCTCATTTTTGGGTGAACTATTCCTTTAATAAAGCGTTTAGAGATCCGTTCACATCTTGACTTCTGCATCGTAGCGGGATTCATAAATGGTTGTGAATTCATTTTTGTATATGAACTCTGATTTGGTCAGGTAGCTGTCTTAAGCCAAAACTGCATCTTTCAGCATTCGAATCTTTGCATTTGAAAAGATTTCTCTCAAAAATGCTTCTTCATATGTGTAAATATTTTGTAGGAATATACAATCTGTTATATAATTTCTATAATGCATAAATTATGGATTATAATCTATATAGGGAATGTGAAAGGTTTAAAGTAAAAGGTTATATGCATCATAAAAGCTAAAATACAAAATTATGCTGAAGTTGTATGGGAAATATAATCCTTTTGATTATGTTGAAGCTAAAATGTTATTGTGAACTATGGGCGTTTTTATTTGTATTATGCATTCGGTTTTTATAAATAACACTGAGGAATATATAAATGCACCACTTTTGTTTGCTGCATATTACACCAATGATGATTCTAGTTCTATATATTTCTGTTATCAATGTTAGCCAACAGGTTGTTTGACATGTGTCTTTACGATGACTGAAGACTGATGGGATAGTGTGTATTTGTTTACATTTTTATAGTTATGAACGTTATCATTACATTTCGTTTCATGTCAGAGACTCATATGCTCCACATAAACACAGTCGTAAGTGTAACTGCTCCATGTGAATGTGACATGTATTGAGAAAATGAATTCTAGGTATATTATGAATTTATATGAGACAAATATCAAAACAGCATAAGACATAAATCACTAGCTTTTATATGCATCATGCTTGTAGTCTGTGAGTTAAACTGCATGCGAGACATTGCTATGGATCAGTTCTTTAAGCTAAAAGAATAAACTCATCACATACCTCACACCTGATACAACTCTGTGTATTCACTATTTTTTTTTAGTTTCATGAATTTTGGTTTTAACTGTTAAAGCACATATGCATATTATTGAAAATTGTTCCCCTCCAAAGGTTTGGAATAATTATGTTTTTTATCCTAAAGACTGGAGTAATGGCTGCACAGGAATCACAGGAATAGATTACATTTTAAAATATATTACAGTAGAAAAGAGTTGTTAAATTGTAATATTTCATATTATTACTGTATTTTTCATCAAAAAAATCAGAGACTTCTTTCAAAAACATTAAAAAAACATGTGAAATTCAAAAGTTATGATTGTGTTCAACCAGGTTTCCAAATCCTCATGCATTTCATAAAAACTAAAATGTATGGAAAACACTCGAAGCCTTTGGTTAAAAAAAAAAGGTAAAAAGGTAATTACGACTTTTTGTGTCTCAGTTCAGACTTTTTTTCCACAATTCTGAATCTCCCAAATCTGACATTTTTTTCTTAGAATTGCAAGTTTATATCTTCCAATTCTGACTTTATATCTCGAAATTGTGAAAAAAAAGTCAGAAGTGTGAGAGACAAAAAGTAAAAAATAAAAACGTATAAATTAAATTAAATTTGAAATGTATTTCCTTTTTTATTTTATCCCGTTGAGAAAACAATCTTCCATAGAAAACAGTAAAAAAAAAAAAAAAAAAAAAGTTTTTACATCAACATTTCCAATTGGCAACGGTAACCGTTTGCTCTAAGTGATGATTCCTCTAAATGTATTCACATTTTACAGCATCTATACGCCCTGATGTCTGTTCGTAAACACATAGTAATGTTTCTCCGGGAGAGAGAGATGTTTTATGGACAGAGCTCTGGGGCCGGTTGCATAAAACGACTAAAGAGTTAGTCATCTAATTTTTTCTCTTTAAGACTGGTCCTCATTTCTTAAAGTCAGTTATAAAAAGGGAGAATGGTCTCATTTGAATCCAAAAGGTAAGTCTGATTTCCTCTTGGCTAACAACTAGTTGGTCAAACTAGTTCTTAAGACTCAGTCTTAAAACAGTGGCTATGTTTATGCAGCTGGCCCCTGGTCTCAAGTGACCGTCCGCTCTAACTAGGAGCACATTAGAGCTCCTGTAACTTCAGTCCTGACCATTTCGACTCCACCACAATCATCCACTTCCGCAAAACACCACAGTTTCTCTGCTAATGAGCTTTTATGTGAAAATGCTTCATTTTGTTGTCCTCAGAGGTTTTGTGTGTGAGTGCACATGTGTCTGACCGCACATATCCTCATCTAATGTCTGTTTTGCAGAGTAGCAAATGCCATATATCGTGTATATTCTTTGTTTTATTGTTTTACATATCACAGAATTCTTATTATAATTTTTTTATTGGATCATATCAGATTAATAATCATAATTATTATTATTAATAATAACAACAACAACAATAATAATGATAATAATGATTATTAGTATTAATGATGATGATTATTATTGTTGTTGTTCTTATTATACTAAAATTATATATTTATTATTCATAGTTATAATAATTATGATTAATCTGACATGATCCAATAAAGAAAAAAAAGAATGATAATAATAACAACAATTAGCATTATTGTCAGAATACAAAAAAAACAGATATTGTTTGTATTATTATTATTATGTTATGACTACTACAGATGTCAATGTTTGGGACGTTTGGGTAAACAATAAAAATAATATATTTTTCTTTATCATCACATTATTATTATTATTATTATTATTATTACAAATGTCAATGTAGCTAAAATAGAATTATATATTTTTCTTTGTCATCACAATATATTATTATTATTATTATTATTATTATTATTATTATTATTATTA
>NW_015505831.1:573309-579082 GCF_001515645.1 Sinocyclocheilus grahami
ATTATTATTATTATTATTATTATTATTAATGTCAAAATGTCAATGTTTTTTTTAATTGATATATTTCTTTGTCACCACAATATATATACAGTATATATATATATATATATATATATATATATATATATATACAGTATATTTATACTGTATATATATATATATATATATATATATGTGTGTGTGTGTGTGTGTGTATATATGTAATTTATTTATTATTATTATAAATTTTTTATTATTACAAAACTCTACCTACATTAACATTTATATATAATTTCCATAAGATCATAATTATATGAAAATTTTAATCAATAATTCATTAAAATCTAGGATTCATTAGTAAACACAAACACTGAAGAGCACATTTGGCCACAAAATACATCCGAATAGATCATCAAGACAATCAGTCTCTTTACTGGCTTCAGAAACTGCTGGCTGGAACTATTAGGACTTGATTAATAATTCGTCTGAGACTCAGATGAGCTCGTATGTGAAGATGACTCAATCTCCAGCCTAGCATACAGGGAAGAAGAAAAGAAAACGAAAAATGATATTGCCATATTCTAGTTATTCAATAAAACTCCCTCAGCGTTCTCGTTTTTCACCACACCACACCCTGTTATCGTGTCATTTGTGGTGTTTATTTCCGTTTTCCACTAATGCTCATTTTAGATAATGCAGAATAATTCAGTTAGCTTCACAGACTGCCTCTCCTTTGAGCCCATCAGTAAGACAATAAGTTAATAATTTAAGAAAAATGCAATTAAGCAAGTGACCAAAACCAAGACGTTTCCTGACGAGAGCCGCAGGCCGGCCGCAGCAGCAGCAGCACAGATGGTGTAGGGCCAGTCAGTATATTTGCAGAAGCTAAAGGCCTCGTGATCGGACGACCCATGAAGCTCTGCTCCAGACACTTATTCAAATGAAAAGTGATGCTGCAGTTTCTCCCGCGCTGTTGCTTAGTAACGTAACATCACAGACGTTCATGTAGCTACAGTGTTTGCAAGGCAGAATGTATGCCTCGTGTTCCTTCAGTCAGTCTGGTTAGGGCTTGTTCTATCTTATAATTATTCTTATATCGTATACTTTGGTTTGTCAATCATTAAAATTTTTGCTGCGTTATGATATTTTGGGTTTATAAACATTTAATCTGCTTATTAAGAAAATAGTTACAATTCTGAAGTTTGAAAATCTCCTGTTAACTTACATTTGAATGTTCAGTGTGGCCTCTCATTTGCATACTGAGTTGTGATTGGTCTTATTTCTTATGTCTATTTGCATACTAAATGATGATTGGTTTGGTCTTTACACATTCAAAAGTATATATATATATATATATATATATATATATATATATATATATATAATATTTTGGGTTTATAAACATTTAATCTGCTTATTAAGAAAATAGTTACAATTCTGAAGTTTGAAAATCTCCTGTTAACTTACATTTGAATGTTCAGTGTGGCCTCTCATTTGCATACTGAGTTGTGATTGGTCTTATTTCTTATGTCTATTTGCATACTAAATGATGATTGGTTTGGTCTTTACACATTCAAAAATATATATATATATATATATATATATATATATATATATATATATATAGTATATTATAGTATACTATAGGCTTATAGTCTATATATATATATATTTGTATTTTTTTTTTTTTTTTTTAAGTGATCCCCAAGGCATTTTTTTGATGAAAATACAGTAAAAACATTAATCTTGTGAAACACTATTAATTTAAAACAAGTTTCCTATATTATTATTATTATTATTATTATTATTATTATTATTATTATGTAATTGCCAGTGCAGGTAAAAAATAAGAATTATACTTTTTAATTTAAAACAAGTTTCCTATTTGAATATATTTTAAAATGTAATTTATTCCTGTGATGCAAAGCTGAGTTTTTAGCATCATTTCATCTTCAGAGTCACGAAATCATTATAATATGCTGATTTGCTTATTATTATTATCAGTGTTTCTAATACATTTTATTTTTTTCGGGATTCTTTAATGAATAGAAAGTTTAAAAGAACAGCATCTATTTGAAACATTATAAATGCCTTTACTGTCACTTTTGATTAATTTAATGTGTCCTGACTTGTATTAATTTCCTAAAAATAAAAATAGAGAGAAAAAGAACTTCCTGACCCCAGTCTATTGAATATTTGTGAAATCTCTATGCAGTATGTGTGCTATGCATAGTATGGAAACATTATGTATGATGCAATACCTAGATGAACCAGATGTAATATCACAATTAAAACAAGTTTCCTATTTGAATATATTTTAAAATGTAATTTATTCCTGTGATGCAAAGCTGAGTTTTTAGCATCATTTCATCTTCAGAGTCACGAAATCATTATAATATGCTGATTTGCTTATTATTATTATCAGTGTTTCTAATACATTTTATTTTTTTCGGGATTCTTTAATGAATAGAAAGTTTAAAAGAACAGCATCTATTTGAAACATTATAAATGCCTTTACTGTCACTTTTGATTAATTTAATGTGTCCTGACTTGTATTAATTTCCTAAAAAAAAAATAGAGAGAAAAAGAACTTCCTGACCCCAGTCTATTGAATATTTGTGAAATCTCTATGCAGTATGTGTGCTATGCATAGTATGGAAACATTATGTATGATGCAATACCTAGATGAACCAGATGTAATATCACAATAAAAAAAAATGTTTATGTTAAAATCACATTTTTACAAGATGATAAGTGTTTGAAATACACATGCATTGTGATGAGGTCATGTGACAATAACGTAGCATGAGTCTTTTTGAAACATTCCTTATTAAATTCCAAATATACCCAGTTTTGATTCTTGTGTGCAACCAACTGAAAGCAGTACTGAGTAATGCCATTTACAGAAGTGTCAAAGCATCATAACCTAAACTGACCTCAAATTATTAACTGCAAGTCTACTCGACACATGTACTGTAACATTTTATGATACATTCAGACAGACAAACACAAGCACAGCAAGATCACAGTTGCAAAGTTACTTTCAAAAAGCAATTTAGTGCTTCATGACTGATGCTTGTCAAATCCCAGTTTTCAAAATTGTATTGCTCATATTCAATGATGCATTTAAATATTGATCCATTTAAATATCCATTTACTGATTGTCACTTATATTTGATTAAAAGGCCTATGCAACCTTTTGAGATTAAATTATTGACAGTGCCCTTACAGTGTGTCCTGGAGGTGTCCAGATGGATCGATGAGGATAACTACAGGAAAAAACCACAATGCAGTAAGACACATCCAGCAAATGGAGCCAAGAGGAGCCTCTAAACAGCAGACTTACGATAAGGTTTGAGAATGTTCTTTAAGGAGCTGTTGTAAATGTGTAAGAGCACTCACTGTGCTATTGATCCGAGCCTGGGCTGTCTGAGTAATTGTGTATATTGGCCTAAACGTGTTAAAGTGCTTTTGACACTGAGGTCATAAAAGCGCAACATCTTCACAAGCAGCAAACCTTCTCGTTGTTTCAATCCACATATTTTTATGTGAATTTTGGGGCATTGCATTGAAACATCGAATGGAAACGTCATGATGTGCATTAATTGTTAAAGGAATAGTTCACCCAAAAATGAACATTTGCAGAAAATGTTTTTACCTTCAGGCCATCGAAAAACTATGTGAATTTGTTTCTTCATGTGAACAGATTTGGAGAAATGTAGCATTCCATCACTTGCTCACCAGTGGATCCTCTGCAGTGAATGGGTGCCGTCAGAATGAGAGTCCAAACAGTTGTAATCCACAAGTAATCCACACCACTCCAGTCCATCAGTTAACATCTTGTGCAGCAAAAAGCTGCATGCTTGTAACAAACAAATCCATCAAGACATGTTTAACTTGTATTTAAACGTTACTACTTCCTACTTGTTTCAGAATGTTCAGAGAACATTCAAAAGTTACATTCCAACTATTTTCCTTAATCTATAACATTTACAATAACCCAGAAAATAGACATCTCTAAACTGTTTTGAAGAAATTACGTTTTCATAATGTGAACGTTCGAAAAATGTTCTTATAAAAATATGTTTGTGTTTGCCTCAAAAGGACATATGATTGGATAACTGCACAAACAATGACTAACTAATTATCTTGAGCTATCTCACCTGATTGCGTTCCCAATCTCTGTCTTTATTGTTAACCACCTTATTTTGAGGACAACAAAATGAAGGACAAATAAATAAATAAATATGAATAGTAAAGTACAGTAGAGTGTTTTTATGATTATGATAGTGACTTACAATAATATGATGAAAAATGCTAGTTTGCAATATCAAGCAACATTATATGGGCTGTTTTTGTGCATGAGAAATAACTGAAAGTGAAACTGGAAGGCTGGCACATCCGCGCAGTTGTTGACAAGTCCGCGGTTTTCCACAGCATTGGGCCTAAACCGTTGCCGTGGGTTGTTTTTCATGTCTGCGGGTTGAAGCGACCCAAATAACGTGACATTAAGCCTCTGGAATACCAATTTTACCAGGAAAAAAAAAAACATACCCCCTAGTGGGCTAGATTTTGATTAGTTTTGAGTAGCAATTGAGCTTGTTTTTTTTGTGAATATCTGGCAACCCTGCACTGCGCCCGTTCTTACCTGAAAAATAAGGTTTTTAAATAGTGCTGTCAAATGATTAATCGCGATTAATCGCATCCAAATAAAAGTTACAAGTTTTTGTTTACATAATATATGTATGTGTACTATGTATATTTATTATGTGTATATAAATACACGCTCATGCATGTATATATTTAAGAAAATATGTTATGTTTATATATTTAATATATGTATAATATACATTATATGAATATCAATTTATGCATGTAAACACATGTAAATATTTTACTGTATGTGTGTGTATTTATATATACATAATAAATATACACAGTACACATACATATTATGTAAACAAAAACTTTTCTTTTGGATGCGATTAATCGTTTGAAAGCACTTTATCGTTTTTAAAATGTTATCCTCTTGGCGTAAACAAGCTGTTAAGCGCTCCGTTATAGAGAATTCCCGGTTCCTTTTATGTGCACAGAATCATCAAGTAGTTTCTCGATTATGGAAAATACAAACCTTCTCAAAGTCATTCAGAACTGATGTACATATGACGAGTATCACTATCAGACCGTCATGTGCGGACAGCAGTCTGATCATTGTGCGTTTGATGCCTGCTTCTGCTGATAATGATTATCTGTCAGTGTGTATATGGAACTGTTATCGGACAGGCCCCGTGTGTTTAGACTGGGACCAGGGCTGAGGACACCGGTGTCCAGGACAAACCCAGGGCTGATTTACGTGATCAATGAGCTCAGACTGTGTTGTGTACCAGACATAAATCTGTATTGTGCCTATAGGCTATTTAAAGGGGTCATAGGATGCTACATGCACTTTTACAAGTAGTTTGAACTGAAATGTGTGTTGGCAGTGTGTGTACACAGCCACCCTATAATGATAAAAATCCACCCAGTGTTTTTTTTTTAATCTGGTTAAATGTTTTCCCCTTTCTCAAATCAAGCCGATTTCAGATGCCTGTCTGTGTGACGTCACACAGACAGGCCCCTCCCACGATAGTTTGATTGACAGTAGCGTTTCAGCACAGACTGGACTGGTGTCTTACCTTAGACCCGCCCTGAGTGACTGTCATCAGTCCGCCATTGTTTCACCGCCGGAGCAGATGTAGACAAGAATGATTTCTAAGCGATTGAGGTGTTCTGTTGTTGGATGTAATAATGAACA
>NW_015505831.1:579470-596778 GCF_001515645.1 Sinocyclocheilus grahami
AATCTTTGCAAATCGCCTTTCCTAATAATGTGCTAATTAACAAGTTTCACGATGAATGCGGCTAAAGTAAACAGTCCCTCAGAGAGCGGCTCGGAAGAGAGGGGCGGGGTCAGCAGTGCTCATTAACATTTAAAGGAAAATGCTACAAAAACGGCTTGATCTGAAAAGAGCTGTTTTTGACAGGGTAAAAAAAGGTGTTTCTTACACTAACATTGAGAAATTTTATCCAAACTATGTTAAAACTATGCTAGACTTTTCATTAAGACCCTAAAGAACCATATCAACTTGTGGAAAATGGGCATCCTATGACCCCTTTAAAAAAAGTATATCATATCATATATATACTGTTCAACAGTTTATTTTATTTTTTTATAAATTTTTTAAAAGAAAAAAAAAGAGCTTTCATCTATGTATTTCATCACAGTTTCCACAAAAATATTAAGCAGCACAATGTTTTCAAAGTTGATAATAATAAGAAATGTTTCCTAAGCTGCAAATCAGCATATCTGAATGATTTCTGAAGGATCGTGTGACACTGAAGACTGGAGTAATGATGCTGAAAATACAACTTTGCATCACAGCAATAAATTAAATTTTAAACCTTATTCAAATAGAAAACACTTATTTGAAATTGTAATAATATTTCACAACAGTACTGTATTTACTGTATTTGTTTAACCAAATTATGCAGCCCTGGTGAGCAAAGGAGACTTCAAATAAATAAACAAATAAACAAACAAACATCTCACCGACCCCAAACCTTTGGACACTATATATTTATCTGTCTATATATAAATATATAGCATGACATTAAATTCAAAAGACATTTAGAAACCCATATTTTGTGCCAATGTTCATACATTTTCAGTAAATACTTTGATTTTATATCCTAGTAACAGTTATGAAGTTGAGTCCTGAAGCAAAACCAGTTCAGTGAGAACCAGTGCAGTGCCCAGAGATGGATGGGTTTTGAAACACCAGCAATCTGTGAGCCACACACTTCAGCTCTGACCACAGTTCAGCCGTGTGCTGATGAGACTCATTCAGCTGAGAGATTCAGAGATTCAGAGACTGAACCGCCACAGCAGAAGCAGCACAGTTTGCATCTATTCAAAACAGCCCGAGCTCACTTTTACATGCATATCAATGCAAAAGGGGAAAGAGCCGAAGTCAAGCATCACCTCAGTGAAGGAGTTAGGCTATGTCACCAGGTGAAAGGTAGATGTAATTCAGAAAACGATTTGGTTCTTTTTATAAAATATTGTATTAATAAATGACATCTTTTGATGTTAGAAACAAGTCAAGTCAAGTCACCTTTATTTATATAGCGCTTTTAACAATACAGATGGTGTCAAAGCAACTGAACAGCATTAATTAGGAAAATAGTGTCAATAATGCAAAATGACAATAGTAAACACTCATTTTTCAGTTAAAGACAGTTCATCATTCAATTCAGTGATGTCAACATCCAGCTCAGTTCAGTTTAAATAGTATCTTTGCAATCATTTGCAATCAAGTCAACGCTATCGCTGGAAATGAAGTGTCCTCAACTAAGCAAGCCAGAGGCGACAGCGGCAAGGAACCAAAACTCCATCGGTGACAGAATGGAGAAAAAACCTTGGGAGAAACCAGGCTCAGTCGGGGGGCCAGTTCTCCTCTGACCAGACGAACCAGCAGTTCAATTCCAGGCTGCAGCAAAGTCACATTGTGCAGAGGACTCGTCTGGTTCCTGTGGTCTTGCCCCGGTGGTCGTCTGAGACAAGGTCTTTACAGGGGATCTGTATCTGGGGCTCCGCTGTCTTTCAGGGCTGTAGAGGTCCTCTCCAGGTGCTGATCCACCATCTGGGCTGAATACGTACTGGATCCGGGTGACAGCAGTGACCATCTGATCTGGATACAGACTGGATCTGGTGGCTACGGTGACCTCGGAATAAGAGAGAAACAGACTAATATTAGCGTAGATGCCATTCTTCTAGTGATGTAGCAAGTACATCGGGTGTTATGAGAAGTGTTCCCGGTTCTGGTTGACCTAATTAATGCAGCCTAAAAATCCTTTAACGCCATATGAATATATATATTCATAATTTTTTTTTTATGCAATAGAAGAACAACAAATACAATTACAAAGACAAGTAAGAACAAAAGACAATAAGGGTTACAAACAATAGTCCAAAGCATTCTATGTTAGCTTATAAGACTCACACCATGAAAGAGTCTTACATGCAATAGAATTATTAGAGTTTCTTAAAGAGTTTACATGCACATCAAAATCGTTCCTGAAAATAAAAAACGTAGGGAGTTTTCTTTTAGAAAATGTACACTTATGAATGTAAAATGTAGCAAGATATAGCAAAAGATTAATAATACATTTACAGTGAGAAGGGTCTAAGTTCAAAGAGTGACCTATATTCATAAATGTACATGTTCTAAATATTTGTAACTGATGGCTACACACAAATAAAAACGAGATTGTGGCGCCACCCTGCGGTGAGCAAGTAGAAGTGCGCCACTGTTCCACTGAGTCGTCACTTCCTGGTTTCCAAGCGGAAATAGCGGAGTTTGTTTGGTTACTATGATGCTTCATCTGCTTGTCAAAGGTAGCGAGAACGGGATAGAAAGACCCTCTCCGCACAGAAGCGTCTGTTTTGTATGTTTCCAGGGTTGTTCTGACGGATGCAGGGTGTGACATTATGGCGGGGGTTGATGATGAGGAATGCGCGCTTGTAAGTCATGAAAAATGATCGTTTAGTGCTCATAATAATAATAACAATGCAGCATGTTTTGTGGAAATACATGTAGTTTGTGAGATGTTTCAGATCTGCATAAGTTAGAGGAAGGGACTAAATTAAAATGAAATTAAATATCATTTGAAACAGTCATACTCAAAGAAACATAACTTAACGTACTGTTTCAGACAAAAAAGCAACCCTGTAAAGCCTGACACATGAAGTAATAGTTGGAAAAATCTATTTTAGTAATGGAACAGTTTATTATGTTATCATATTTGCAGCATCAAGCTTTTATGGCTCGTATAATAATAATATGATATAGTGATGGAGCTCATACTCACAATGATGATTGAGATATAAACAAATATGTTCCTCAAGAGCATTATGGTGTTTGAACTCACTTTTTTGGTACGGATAATTATGCCCAATAATTTCAAGTTCAGTCCAGTACGTGTTCATCTTGAAATATTACTAACAATAGAGAAGTTATTCTTATGTTTACTTTATGAAATCAGAAAAGATTTCACAGAAAAAAGACCCGTGAACCACAAGCTAAAGGTGGATGTTTTTACAATTAAACTAAAAGGCCATTTACTTGCTAAAAATTCTAAACTATCAATCAGATGACAGATACAACAGCGAAGTTTTGACATGTTGATCATTTATCAGAGGCTTATTTAGAAATGTATGTATTACATATGATACAGAACGTTTTACAGAGTAAAGAAACGCCTATAATATTTTATTTTTTATAAATGACTAGTCAAGTTTTGATCTGAAAAGTTGCTTGTTTAATAATATATGGTTTTCCAGTATACTGGAATAATTAAAATGCGCTGCATAGTAGGATTGACCCAATTAATCAGCGTAAAAAATACAGTATTTTCAAGTCAAGTCACTTTTATTGTCACAGCACATGTGCCTTGGTGAGTGAAATTCTTGGGAGCGTGCTCCAGACAGTGCAGAAACAATTTACATATAAACATACAGACCTCAACAGATGACAGTGTGCAATATACACATACATATAGTCAGTGCACACAGTGTACTATTAGACATACTTACATTTTCGGTTAACCCCGTTGAATTTATTGCGAATTTCAGGCATTGATCTTATACTACTGCCAGGAAAAGTACTCCAGTCATGTTGTAGATGTTTCCAGTGAAGCTCAACGGAAGTTCAGTCATGATTCAGTCTTCGCATTCCTCCACGCTTATGGGCTGCTCATGCAAGGTGAGGAAAGCCCGCCATTTCCCATCTTAGTCTTCATGTGATGTCTTGAGAAATGATCTGAATCCCTTGGCGTCTGTTTTTTCTTTGTTATTTTATTGTTGTAGAGCAAGTGTTGGATGCCATTCAGGAGCTGGAGCAGCTGAAGGAGAGAGGAGACGTTTCCCTCGGTGTGCTCATGGCTCTAGTTTATGCCCACAAGAAAAGACCAAACCCTGGTAGATCTTTTGCACGTCTTGATTAACGGAATAGTTTACTGTGAATGGGTGCCGTCAGAATGGAGTCCAAAAAGCGGATAAAAACATCACACACAGTAATCCACAGACACCACTCCAGCCCATCAGTTAACATCTTATGTAGTGAAAAGCTGCATGTTTCTAAGAAACAAATCCATCATTAAGGCATTTTAATTTTAAACCGTTGCTTCTGGCATAAGTCTATAATCCATAAAAATGCTTCCTCCAGTGAAAAAGCGTATCCTCTGTTGTCGTCTCACATCAAAATCTACCCACATATTTGCTCAGAGCTATTTTTAATAGCTGTTTTAATTTGTAAACGGTGCTTGATCTCTGCATATTTCTCTCCTGATTCAAACGAGATGACCTTTTCACCGAAGAAAGCAAAGACTTGTATTTTAGCCAGAGGCAAGGGTTTGAAGCTAAACACATCTTAATGATTTGTTTCTTGCAAACATGCAGCTTTTTACATCACAAGATGTTAACTGATGGACTGGAGTTGTGCGGATTACTTGTGATGTCAGTATTAAATGTCTCTTTAAAAATCCTTTGTGTTGCATGGAAAATGTATTAGCGTACAGGGTTGGAATGATATGAATGGGAATAAATAATGACAAAAGGTGTCTTGCCTGTAGACCGTGATGTGATCCAGGAGCTGGATGGAAGGGTGAAGGAGGAGAGGAAGACGGCGAGTCCCAAAGCTCTGTATTACGCTGGCATGCTGCTGTGGCTGCTGGGTCGCAATGACAAAGCCAGAGAGTATGTGGACAGAATGATCAAGATCTCCAGTGGCTCTAAAGAGGTGAACTTTTCTAATGCATCTACCCTTTAGATTTCTGCTGAGGCAGCTTTTCATGATGGCGAAAGGACTGATCAATCTGCCTGCATCATATAAGCATAAGTCTAATAGCGGGAAAAAGTTCTGCATCTTGCAAATTATGCCAGCAAGATGCATTTTTAAATTTGGCCTGTTCATTCATGGTGATCATATAACACTATGACTGTTTCAGTTCATAAAAAATATATATTAATATTTATTTAAACGTCAGGGCTCCAAAAGTATAGTATGGCTCCTTTAAATGTAGTGGTTATCAGGGCTATTATAGTAAAAAAAAAAAAAACATAAACCTTTTTCATTTTTATTTAGTTAACTTAATTTCATGTGCTGAAATAATAAATAAAAATAAATAAAACAAATATTAAAAAAACAACACAATTGCTAAAAATCTAATTAAAATGAAAACGAAAAATGACAATCTAATTCAAAAGATTATTAAAAACTATAAAAGTATCTCTATGATAACTAATAACACTGATGATTTCCAGATTGTCCACATATTTTGCTGTTTATTTAATATTGGGATCATTGTTTTGTAGGGAATTGTACTGAAAGGCTGGATTGATCTACGATCTAACAAAGATGCCTATGCAAAGAAGTCTGGGAAATACTTTGACGAGGCCCTGAAGGAGAAAAGCCTGTAATATTATTACTTTTGTAATGCGTTACTCCCAACACTGTTCTTTTATTATCTGTGTCTTGTCTTGTCACTGTCATTCTGTTGCACTGTGGAAGCTTCTGTCACTAAAACAAATTCCTCGTATATGTAAACATACCTGGCAATAAAGCTCATTCTGATTCTGATAGAGCAGGTGATATTTGTGAGCTGAGTTTCCCTGAAATAAACAAGCAGAAAAGTTTATAATGTGGTGTTTGTCACAGAATAAAGTAATGTTTATAATGGATATTGAAAATGTATATCTTAAATATTCAGGGAAAAAATGCTTTATGCAAAGACATCTCAGAACATCTGTTTTACACCTCAACAGACTTTGACTTTAATTTCATTTTCTGAACTTCAGGCTTCTCCAGCGAGATAAAAATAACCTGGAGGCTCTGAGGATGCTGGCGCTGCACTCTCTCTGCAGGGAAGGAGATGTTGGAGAGGTTTGACATTACAAACATATGTGCGTTTACTCCAATTAAATGCCAGAAAAGTCATTCCTTATGGGATCAGATAGTCTGTGGATCGCAATGAAAAGTGTATGTCACAAGAATACTGCATTAAATTGTGTGCCTGTTGAGTTATTAGACTTCAACCTGGCATAAGTCCTTCATGAAGTTCTGCTTCATATTTTGGATGTGTTTGTGATCAAAACCTGTCAGAAAAGTCTCGAAATCTGATATACGGTGATGTTTGACGATTCGGATTCAACATTTAATTTGTAAATGTAAAAACAGTCAACATTTATGAATTTGAGTGGTGTCATTGTGAATCATATTTTGGGAATATAAATTTGATTATGAATTAGTGAATACATACACAGTCATTCAAAAGTTTG
Organism: Sinocyclocheilus grahami; assembly: GCF_001515645.1. Taxonomy (NCBI): domain Eukaryota; kingdom Metazoa; phylum Chordata; class Actinopteri; order Cypriniformes; family Cyprinidae; genus Sinocyclocheilus; species Sinocyclocheilus grahami. The sequence continues at coordinate 586,007 of NW_015505831.1, forward strand.
CTTCTTCAAAAGTAAGATTTGTTCATTTATTTATTTTGCAAGAAATTAATACTTCTATCCAGCAAGGAGACATTAAATCCCATTAAAATGACTGTAAAACATTTTTTCTTTCATCAAAGAATCCTGATGTCTCACGCTTTCCACAGAAATGTGCAGCAGCACAACTATTTTCAACGTTGATAATAATAAGAAATGAGCAGCAAATCAGCATATTAGAATAATTTCTGAAGGATCGTGTAACACTGAAGACTGGAGTAATGATGCTGAAAATTCAGCTTTGCATCACAAATTTTAAATTGTAATAATATTTCACAATGTCACTGTATTTACTGTATTTTCGATCAGATAAATGCAGCCTTGGAGAGCTGAAGAGACTTATTTCAAAAACATTAAAAGATTTACCGACCTCATACTTTTGAATGGTTGTGTATATATAGTTCTCTCTCTTTAAGGATTCTCATTCATTGTCTTTCTTCTTTTTTCAGTGTGTAAATCAACTATCAAATCTGATCAGTAATCTGGACATTCAAGAACCGAACAATCCAGAGCTCTTCTACAGGATGTCTTTAGCGTTCACTCGAGTGGTAATACTCATCCATGGACGCACAACTTAATATTCATTTGAACTTGAAGATTAGAATCCTGCACATCACAAACCAGACGGATTTGCCACATGCTGTTATATATAAACGTGACATGCTCACAAGTGAAACCATACTGAGCAGGAAATAACATGTTTTGATAAGCTGTTGTTTCATAAAAGAAATGATGCTGCAGATAGATGTGTTGATGTGAATATCTGATCCCTCTGCAGTGTGGAAGAGCTGAGAAGGTCCTTCAGCACACTCACAGGATGGTGGAGCGGGCATTTGCACAGGCCTCGAGCGACTCTGAACTGGCCACAGAGATGGGCTACCAGCTGGTCCTTCTGGGAAGGGTGAAGGAGGCCATGAAATGGTACAAGACAGCAATGACTCTCGATGAGGGCAGCGTCTCCGCTTTGATAGGTAAGAGCAGTTTGAAAGACATAAAGAGGGCTTATCAAATAAATTATGATGAATAAGTCGCATTCAAAGCCTTTGTAAAATGTCTTTAAATGCACATCTGTGACAACAAATTATATACGTATTAATGTGCAAAGTGGCAACTGAAAACAGCCTACAGTTATACTAATGAATTATTTACTGTATGAAAATTTTTTTTTTTAAATGTCTTTAAAAACGATTTTAATCATCAATACCTGTATTTATATATTGTCTGTCTTTAGTAATTGCTGTTGCTGTCAATTCATAAAAGCAATCTTTTACACATTTGCATTGAATTGATGTGAGTGATTCAAATCAAACTATCAATTAAAGAAAACTTGCTGCAACTTGAAACTTCATTAAAAGACTGTCTAGGATCAGTGTGTGATTGTTTACTAAAACTATTAAAAATCATTTTGGGTAATTAATATGAATCTGAAAGAAAATATAAATATCAGATAAAAGCTTAAACATTTAAAGTGCCCTTATTATTGGTAATGAAAGGTTCATATTTTGGTTTTGGGAGTCCCCAACAACAGGCTGACATGCATGCAAGGTCAAAAAACACTTTAGTTGTCTTATAATATGCATTTATTTTTACCTTACTTGCTCAACGACTCCCAAACGATTCGATCAGCGATTCATTTCCCCAAACCCCTCCTTTGCGTGACGCTAATCTGCGGTGATTGGTCCGATTGGTCGATTCCATTTCCATTTCATAATAAAAGCTGCGTTTGTGAGCACAATGCTGCTTTGTTTACAGCCGGAAACAGCTGTTTTTACCGCTCCAAAAGCGGCACATAGTGGCAAAGAATGAATTTGCATTTTTATTCAGACCAACAAGTGGGCGGGCAATATGCTAATGTTTCATGTTGACGTCAACATGAAACGGCTTGGGGTTCGTTTTAAAAACGACTCGGTTCAATGATTCAGAGTCGACTCTTTCTTTTGAGAGACAATAACTTTATACACGGTGCACTTTCAGATTTAAAACTTTGCAGGGTGTTTTCATTCACTTAGAGCTGTGTTACACTGCATGAAAGGTCATTTTCAAAAATCCATAATAGGGGCACTTTAAAACCAACTAAAAGAAATAAATAAGTGGATGTACTTAAAATGACTAAAACTAAAATTGAAATATAAATCAATTCAATCTAAATAGAATTATAAAAAAAAAATAATACAAATGTAAATAACAATTACTAAAACAAACTGAAAATGTAAAAATAAAAGCTAATTAAAAAAATTAAAAAGTACTATCAAGTCTAGCTGTCTAGCATGCCTTCCGTATTTTTTTTTAAAGGTCCCATATTGTCAAAACTGAAATTTCCTGGCTTTTTTCATGATAAAGGCTGATTTATACTTCTGCGTCGGACCTACGCCGTAGCCTTCACGCCGTAGGCTATGCGTCAGTTTTAATTTATACTTCTGCGTCGTTGTCCGCGTCAACGTGCAGTACACATGCAAACCGCTAGTCAGCAGTGTCCACGGGCATGTTGCTGGTGTAACCCGCAGTACCACAGCAAAAGCCGAAGAAGAAGCGGCTCGTCGGAGAAGCATTATAGTCGTGACGGCGGCAAATAAATATCAAATCATTAAATCATTATTTAAAACTACAAAAAGGAGACAACGACGGAACAGGAGATGGTGGCTTTCTTTCAATCTGCACAAGGACTTGTACCACGGCAGATCAACATTGTTGCGGACAACTACTGATGTATAATGCTATGTAGTATAATAAATGATAAGACACTTGTTCTTTGCTTTGTTTTATTTTATATAAGAAGGTGTATCATTAAAATATATTAAAGTGCACATAAACACACAAAACTTTCGTACATATGGAGGGAGGGGTTCTTGCAGACCAATCACTGCGCTTGTGGTCTGCATAGAATTGACGCGCTGTTAGATTTTTGGAGAGGTGCACATCAGGCTATGGTGTATGGGTGTGCGTCTATGCGTAAGCTACGGCGTAGGTCCGACGCAGAAGTATAAATTGGGCTTAACTGAGGTCTAGGTGCTATGTAACTACCATATAAGTTTCAAGACAGTCAATCCCCAGTCAAATGCACACAGCCTGCATAAAGTAGCTGTGATTTTTCACGAACCGTTGTGACTTCCGTAAAAAGGTGACGTCAGAACTACACAGTCACCGCCTTCAGTCACCACCATGGAATAATTTCCATTCATGTCACCCATCAGCATTTGTACAAGTGTCTTCAAGTTCACGTAATCGCAAACGCTCGGCTGGTCAGGTTTTTATTTACTGCATTCGGTGTTTGAAAAAAAAAAACCATGAATTAAATTACCATTCTGAAACATCCTGTTGTAAGTGCGTTTGAGAAGGTGGTTGGTTGCCTCCTGTCGTCGCCGATTCAGGGTCTGAGTTCAGCTCAAACATGTAAGGCCGGACATATCATTACCGGTGTTTCTATTGACCTTACTTGTGAGTATCACCAATCCACAGCAGGCTACAGCATACATGACCCCAGTTACCTGTGGTTGGCCTGGTTGTGCGTCACTCAGAAATCAATAGGCCAATCAGAAGAGAAGCTCATGAATATTAATTAGACAGGCCAAAATCGACCTGTTATGTGCAGAGCTCCTGAGAAAGGAGCTGTAAAAATAAATTGAGATGGTTTTTGGTACTTATACCGCAAATATAAATTCTTAAGGACATCGATACTTAAAATAAAACTCCAGAAAGGTGTAAAATATGTGACGTTTAAATGTTTCAAATGCATTACTAGAAAGAACATTTAAATGAGTGGTTTTGGGGTTTGTTGTTTGTGCAGGTATCATCAGGTGTCAGCTCATGGAGGGACACATAGAGGATGCAGAACAGCAGCTGGAATTCCTAGCAGAGATCCAGCAGTCCATTGGCAAATCAGGGGTGAGAAACCATTTCAATGACTTATTATGTTATCTTAAAGCAGCACTATGTAACTTTTGCTCACGGTTTCCCCATGTGGTTGATAAGTGCAATTGTCTGTTACCAGTGTCGTAAATAAATTCGAGACGAGGCACGACATGCTAGCTATCGAAAGATCATAACGTGCAAGCTATCGAGACCGGCAACATTACCTTACCTCTCGGCTACCTTACGGTTATAAATTGTGAACCGATCACGAAACTTACAGAGTCTGGTTTTAGCTGCTAGGAGGCTGCTCAGGTAGCAGCGGCAGTACAATTCGTCCGGTGAAGAGTTGTTCTACCACTGAAATAATTTTAGAGACATTATTTTAAGGTCGAAAAACTACATAGTGCTGCTTTAAAAAAACTATGTGAGCTCTTGGAACAATGTTACACAGAGACCATTTCCAGAATATTTCCACAGAATTAAATAAAAAGATAAAGAAAAGCATTTTTGTAGAATAATATCTATCTTTGATTTAGATTCAACAGCGATCTGGTTTATTAATCCACTGATGTTGTGTTTACCCATTGGGTCATCCACAGTGCGTAACAGAGCCTGTTTACATGAACCGAGACTCAGTTTAGCGCACGCTTATACAAACACGCACATCTGCTTAGCGAAAAGCAGCTGCCACGTTGTATTTGTAGATGAACAGATGTATAACAAAAATGAAGCTTCTTTCTTTATTATTTTGAGCTTTGCCTGAGGAATTAAACTGTACAACATTAGTGAACAGATTCATTAGCACATGACATGGTCTTAAAGCACACGATAAACAGAATCATCTTTAAGGCTTGATTAACCTGTGTGATTGTGTGTGTTAGGAGCTGTTGTATCTACGGGCGCTGTTGGCTGTGAAAAAGCGTCGGCCCCCAGACGAGGCGACCAATCTGTTAAACGACACTGTGGACACACACTTTTCCGTCCTGCAGGGTTTGCCTCTCAGCGTTGAGTACTTTGAGAAGCTCGACCCTGACTTCCTGCTGGAGATCGCCAAGGAATACCTGGCGCTGTCTCCTGCCAAGGTCTTCCCTCCCTTGCGCTGCCTTGCAAACAATCACAACACACTGTATGCTGCCTAACAACATCCTAGCAACTGTCTTTTGTGCAGCCTTGATTCTGAGTGAGTCTTGATGAAGATTGCTTGTGTAGTTTATTGGCTGATGTTGTTTTCTCTGTAGGCTCCAGCTCCAGGTCAGCCTCCTGCACCTCAGCTGCAGCACTGTGCATCTGTGCTGGACACGGTGGTCAAAGTAGTGCCTGGACTGCTGCAGGCTGTCTTTCTAATGGCCAAAGTCAGATTTCAGTCAGGTGTGTGCATGGCTGAGTTCTATTTTCTGATTCGTATGATTGTATTGGTATCTTGTATCAGACATCATAACATTGTTGGCTTGATCTAATTGGGTGAATCTCTCAAACTTCTTTCACACAGGCAGTATTATTTTAGTATGACTGAGATATTATGTTTTTTTATGAATATTTTAAGTTAGTTTTTATTTTTGGATTTTATATTTTAATTTAAATTTTAGACAAAGTTTTAGTATTTTTTGTATGTTTTTGTCATTTTTATTTCTTGTTTTCTAATATATCTGTATAGTTTTTATTAATTTTTATTTCAATTAACAATTTAATTATTTTAGTACATAAAGTTAAACTAAATGAAAATGATAAATGTTGCTATTTTGTACTTCCATTTTATTTTAGTTAACGTTTATATTGTTTCAAGTAACACAATTTTTTATGTTTTTAGTTTAAGTTTTCGTTGAGTACCGTATATTAAGACTGCTTCCAAGTAATATTTCACCCCAAAAATCAAAAGAAAAAAAATAAGAAGAAACTATATTTTGGCAAATATAAAATATTAATAATTCATGACAAATAAACAATTGCCCCCCCACATAAAATCTAAAAAAAGCAAACAAGCAAACAAAAAATTATTCTCATTACTGTAATGGGGGGAAAAATCATATATTGTTTAAATTGCAAAGTGCTTTATACAGCATTTGTTGTCTTGTTAATTTAAATAAAACTGTTATTTTACAGATGATGATAATGGGAAGTAATAATAATAATAATAATAATAATAATAATAAAACACTAAAAAATGTATTATTTTATCATGCAAATAATAATGTTACAATGCAAAAATGGTCCAATCACTTTTTTTAATATAAGATATAATTTCTTATTTTTGACCAATTTATTCAGTTAGCCAGGTTTATGCTCTCTTCATATGTTGTCCTACAGGAGATATCGAGGCGGCCCAGAGCAGCCTGCAGCACTGTTTGGATCAGAACCCAGCCCATGCTGACGCCCATCTCCTCATGGCTCAGATCCATCTCGTGCAGGGCAACTTCAAGCTCTCTTCCCAATCTTTGGAACTCTGCCTCAGCCACAACTTTGAGGTGACACAAAACCACTGCCAGCCATACTGAACTGCAGAAGGAAACCAGTTTAGATGTATTGATTTGATGGGACTGAATATGTGGTTTGTTTGTGCTAAGATCCGCGAGCATCCTCTGTATCACCTGATAAAAGCTCAGGCTCAAAGGAAGATGGGGCAGCTTCAGGAGGCCATTCAGACGCTGCAGATGGCCATGAGTCTGTGTGCCGTGAAGAGAGTGGGCTCCTCAACCAAAAGACAGAGTAAGAGAGTTGAGCTCAGCTCGGCCGACTGCGTATCTGTGTTCCTGGAACTAGCTGAGGCTCTGTGGCTCAATGGAGAACAGGTTAGCGGTTAACGTTAAAACTGTTTTTCCCCAAACATTTATTCATTTCCTTAAAGGAATAGTTCACCCAAAAATGAAAAGTTGCTGAAAATTTGCTCACTCTCGGGCCATCCAAGAATCAAGTTTGTTTCTTTATCAGAACAGATTTGGAGAAATGGAGCATGCTCACCAATGGATCCTCTGCAGTGAATGGGTGCCGTCAGAATGAGAGTCCAAACAGCTGATAAAAACAGCACAATAGTTTACAAGAAATCCACACAACAGTAGTCCATAAATTAACATCTTGTGAAGCCAAACGCTGTGTGTTTATAAGAAACAAGTCCACAATGAACCTGTGCTACTGGCCATAATCCAGAATAATGCTTCCTCTCCAGTGAAAAGTCTATCCCTTGTTGTCCTCTTATGTCAGAATCCATTGACATATTTAATTAGAACTGTTTTGGGCTGTTTTCACTAGTGAACGGTGCTTGACCTGTGTATATTTCTCTCCTGATTCAGACAGGACAACTTTTTCACTATAGAAAGCAGTATTATGAATAGAGGACTCGTATTTTATCTGGAAGCAACGTTTTGAAGTTAAAAATGTGTTAATGATGGATTTGTTTATTATAAACATGCAGCTTTTCACTTAACTAGATGTTAGTTGATGGTCTGGAGTGGTGTGAATTACTTGTGGATTATTGTGATGTTTTTATCAGCTGTTTGGACTCTCATTCTGACGGCACCCATTCACTTCAGAGGATCCACTTGTGAGCAAGTGATGCAATGCTACACATCTACAAATCTGTTCTGATGGCGAAACAAACTCATCTATCTTGAATGGCTGGAGTGTGAGTAAATTTGAGCATTATTTTCATTTTTGGGTGAACTATTCCTTTAATAAATCTTCACTATTTAATAACATTGTGTGGTTTATTAGTGTTATTTTGGTCTGTATTGTAGTAAAATTAATATTGTGTTTGCTAGTGCTTTGTTTTTGGGGTTAAAAGTTGTTCTGAATTCCAGCACGAGGCAGCTAAAATGATGCAGGATGCCATAAATGAGTTCACTGGCACTCCAGAAGAGCTTCGAGTTACTATTGCCAATGCAGACCTGGCGCTAATGCGAGGAGATACGGAGCTGGCACTGAGCATGCTCAGAAACATCACGCCAGAGCAGCCCTACTATATACAGGCCAAAGAAAAAATGGCAGACATCTACCTGAACCACAGGAAAGAGAAACGCCTTTACGTGAGCTGCTATAGGTAATGCATTTTCATTTGTCAAATTTACTCCTCATAGTCACTACATGTATTATAGCTTACAGAATATGTTTTTCACAGTATATGGGTGAATATCATAAATTCATGTCCAGGTTACATTTTACCTTAAAATCAAAACAACATGTGACCCTGGAGCACAAAACTAGTCTTAAGTCGCTGGGGTATATTTGTAACCATAGCCAACAATACATTGGATGGGTCAAAATTATCGATTTTTCTTTAATGCCAAAAATCATTAGGAAATTAAGTATAGATCATGTTCCATGAAGATATTTTGTAAATTTCCTACCATAAATATATCAAAACTTAATTTTTGATTAGTAATATGCATTGCTAAGGACTTAGTTTGGACCACTTTAAAGATGATTTTCTCAATATTGTGATTTTTTTTTTTGCACCCTCAGATTCCAGATTTTCAAATAGTTGTATCTCGGCCAAATATTGTCATATGCTAATATGTCAGAATCCATTGACATATTTAATTAGAACTGTTTTGGGCTGTTTTCACTAGTGAACGGTGCTTGACCTGTGTATATTTCTCTCCTGATTCAGACAGGACAACTTTTTCACTATAGAAAGCAGTATTATGAATAGAGGACTCGTATTTTATCTGGAAGCAACGTTTTGAAGTTAAAAATGTGTTAATGATGGATTTGTTTATTATAAACATGCAGCTTTTCACTTAACTAGATGTTAGTTGATGGTCTGGAGTGGTGTGAATTACTTGTGGATTATTGTGATGTTTTTATCAGCTGTTTGGACTCTCATTCTGACGGCACCCATTCACTTCAGAGGATCCACTTGTGAGCAAGTGATGCAATGCTACACATCTACAAATCTGTTCTGATGGCGAAACAAACTCATCTATCTTGAATGGCTGGAGTGTGAGTAAATTTGAGCATTATTTTCATTTTTGGGTGAACTATTCCTTTAATAAATCTTCACTATTTAATAACATTGTGTGGTTTATTAGTGTTATTTTGGTCTGTATTGTAGTAAAATTAATATTGTGTTTGCTAGTGCTTTGTTTTTGGGGTTAAAAGTTGTTCTGAATTCCAGCACGAGGCAGCTAAAATGATGCAGGATGCCATAAATGAGTTCACTGGCACTCCAGAAGAGCTTCGAGTTACTATTGCCAATGCAGACCTGGCGCTAATGCGAGGAGATACGGAGCTGGCACTGAGCATGCTCAGAAACATCACGCCAGAGCAGCCCTACTATATACAGGCCAAAGAAAAAATGGCAGACATCTACCTGAACCACAGGAAAGAGAAACGCCTTTACGTGAGCTGCTATAGGTAATGCATTTTCATTTGTCAAATTTACTCCTCATAGTCACTACATGTATTATAGCTTACAGAATATGTTTTTCACAGTATATGGGTGAATATCATAAATTCATGTCCAGGTTACATTTTACCTTAAAATCAAAACAACATGTGACCCTGGAGCACAAAACTAGTCTTAAGTCGCTGGGGTATATTTGTAACCATAGCCAACAATACATTGGATGGGTCAAAATTATCGATTTTTCTTTAATGCCAAAAATCATTAGGAAATTAAGTATAGATCATGTTCCATGAAGATATTTTGTAAATTTCCTACCATAAATATATCAAAACTTAATTTTTGATTAGTAATATGCATTGCTAAGGACTTAGTTTGGACCACTTTAAAGATGATTTTCTCAATATTGTGATTTTTTTTTTTGCACCCTCAGATTCCAGATTTTCAAATAGTTGTATCTCGGCCAAATATTGTCATATGCTAACAAACCATACATCAATGGAAAGCTTAATTATTCAGCTTTCAGATGATGTATAAATCTTATGACTGGTTTTGTGGTCCAGGGTCACATATACTTTACATAAAACGTATGCTACATAATTATTGCATAATAATAATACATAATTACTATATTACATGATTTTTTTTTGCATATTCAACTTAATATTTCATGACAATCCCATTTTCCCTAAAATATTATAACTGTAACTGTAATTCATCAAACAAAGTAATTTGTGTGATAATAGTGATAGTGTTTAAGTGACCTGTTTGTTTAGGTGTGTAACACAAGGCCTGCCTCTCTAGGTTGGTATTTATATGTGTTGACAAGCTTTAACGCAAGCTCTGATACACCTGTGCAAACAATCATCAGACACTTGTATTCATGCAGAACATTAATGTATCTCTTCTCATCAGGGATTTGGTGGACAAATTGCCGAGCCCTCATACCTTCCTGTTACTCGGCGATGCCTACATGACCATTCAGGAGGTGGGAGAGATTCTAGTTGTTTATTCTAATGTTTACATTTGTGTTGAATGTCGCAGTTAGCAAAGATCTTTGTTTAGAAACTCAAATATGTGTTTTTTGTTTAATATGATGTCTCTCTCAATCCCCACGCAAATATTTACTACACAGTGTAAACAGTGATTCATTATCTGATGGGAAAATTCATTGAAATTCCGGAACCCTTTTTTTACAGGGTTCCATTAAGGTTTTTTTTTTTGTTTGTTTTTAAAATTTTTATCATTACAGTTTATTATTATAAAAAAGAATTTCTACTTTAATTCTCATTGCTCTCACTGGTGATTATTTTTCCATTTAAATCAGCATTTTAAAGGCAATACAACAAATTCTATATATAATAATGGTCTAAAAATACTATACAAATCAAATATATATATTTTTTGCATAATTTAATTTTATTATGTATATATTTATATGTTTGTTTATTTTTTTTATTTGCATTATGGTAATGAGAACTACATGGAAAATGTGCTAAATTATGTAAATATTTAAGCAAATCATATATATATATATATATATATATATATG
>NW_015505831.1:597886-600272 GCF_001515645.1 Sinocyclocheilus grahami
TATATATATATGTGTGTAATACTGTTAAAAGTATGTAAATGTAATATTTCCACCTAAACATTGTATCTGTCATGTCTAATGAGTAAAAAAACTTTAAACTTTCAGATGGACATATTGATTTTTTGTCATCACATTGGTGTTTGTGTATGAAAATAATGTTCTCTGCTGACAGCCGGAGCTGGCCATTGAGGTGTATGAACAAGCCCTGAAGAAAAACCCCAAAGATGGAGCTGTGGCCAGTAAGATTGGAAAAGCACTTGTCAAGACCCACAACTATGTGAAGGTAAGTGAAGAAGAGTCTTTGCAATAATATCTATTTTAAACCTAAAGAGTGTGAGTTTTCAAAGTGGGTTTTTCAAGAAGCTCATTTTGAAAGGAGTACACTACCAATCAAAAGTTTTTGGAACTGTAAGATTTTTTATGTTTTTTACAGAAGTCTCTTCTTCTCACCAAGCCTGCATTTATTTGATCCAACGTACAGGAAAAAACAGTAAAATTTGGAAATGTTTTTACTATTTAAAATAACTGTTTTCTATTTGAATATATTTTAAAATGTAATTTATTCCTGTGATTTCAAAGCTGAATTTTTAGCATCATTACTCCAGTCACATGATCCTTCAGAAATCATTCTAATATGCTGATTTGCTGCTCAAGAAACATTTATTGTTATTATTATTGTTGAAAACAGCTGAGTAGAATTTTTTCAGGTTTCTTTGATGAATAGAGAGTTCAGAAGAACAGCATTTATCTGAAATATAAATCTTTTGTAACATTATAAATGTCTTTATCATCACTTTAATTTAAAGCATCCTTGCTAAATAAAAGTATTAATTTCTATAATTAAAAAATAAATAAATACTCAACTGTTTTAAATATTGATAATAATAATAATAAAAATGTTTCTTGAACAGCAAATCAGCATATTAGAATGATTTCCGAAGGATCATGTGACACTGAAGACTGGAGTAATGATGCTGAAAATTCAGCTTTGATCACAGGAATAAATTACATTTTAAAATATATTCAAAATATATATCAAAAAATCCTGACAAAACTATATCATGGTTTCCACAACAATATTAGGCAGAATAACTGTTTTCAACATTGATAATAATCAGAAATGTTTCTTGAGCAGCAAATCAGAATATTATAATAATTTCTGAAGGATCATGTGACACTGAAGACTGGAGTAATGATGCTGAAAATTCAGCTTTGATCACAGGAATAAATTACATTTTAAAAGATATTCAAATAGAAAGAAGTTGTTTTAAATAGTACAAATATTTCTCAATCTTACTGCTTTATTTTGAATCAAATAAATGCAGGCTTGGTGAACAGAAGATAATTATTTAAAAATCATTAAAATTCTTAATGTTCAAAAACTTTTGACTGGTAGTGTGTTTCTGTTTCAAAATGCAAAAAAGAGGTCTTATTCATTATTATTATTATTTTCAAATAGGAGTATATCCATAGAAATTGGAGAATTTTCATCATCCCCAGTGCAAATCACCTGTGGGGTGCCACAGGGTTCGATTCTGGGTCCAGTTTTGTTTTCTCTTTACATGCTTCCATTACGCTCTATCTTTGAGAATCATAATATCTCCTATCACATCTATGCAGATGATACCCAGCTCTATTTACCATTAGACTCTGGTAGTGATTCTGTTTTTTCCCTGCTAGCATGTTTAAAGGATATTAAAGAATGGATGGACGAAAATTTTCTTCAGTTAAATGAAAATAAGACAGAGGTTATTCTGTTTGGCTCTAAACTGCAGATTGACAAATACAGTGATTTCTTGGGGCATCTTCAGTTAAAAAAACACTCCCATGTTAGAAATCTGGGGGTCATTTTTGATTCAGATCTGAAGTTTGACAAACAAATAAATTTGGTGGTCAGGGCCAGCTTTTTCCAGCTAAAGCGACTTCGAAAGTTAAAGCACCTACTTACTTTTAGGGATTTGGAGACCGTTATTCACGCTTTTATTTCCTCAAGGCTTGATTACTGCAATGCCTTGTATGCTGGAATCAATCAGTCATCACTCGCACGACTACAGATTGTCCAAAATGCTGCAGCACGTTTCCTGGCTGGGACAAAAAAGAGGGAACATATTTCACCTGGTCAAGCCTCTCTCCATTGACTACCTGTGAGACAAAGAATTGATTTTAAGGTTTTAACTTACGTGTTCAAAGCACTGCATGGACTTGCCCCCATTTATATATCAGAACTTTTTACGTTTTTATTCTCCTCAGAGATCACTCAGATCTTCAGTCCAGTTGTTTCTGAATGTCCCGAAATCTCGTTTGAAAACCAAGGGAGACAGGTCTTTTTCAGTCTACGCTCCTAAACTTTGGAACACACTACCCTTAACGATTAGAGCTTCTCCTA
>NW_015505831.1:601499-607599 GCF_001515645.1 Sinocyclocheilus grahami
ACGTTTCCTGACTGGGACAAAAAAGAGGGAACATATTTCACCTGTTCAAGCCTCTCTCCATTGGCTACCTGTGAGACAAAGAATTGATTTTAAGGTTTTAACTTACGTGTTCAAAGCACTGCATGGACTTGCCCCCATTTATATATCAGAACTTTTTAAGTTTTTATTCTCCTCAGAGATCACTCAGATCTTCAGTCCAGTTGTTTCTGAATGTCTCGAAATCTCGTTTGAAAACCAAGGGAGACAGGTCTTTTTCAGTCTATGCTCCTAAACTTTGGAACACACTACCCTTAACGATTAGAGCTTCTCCTACATTAAGCGTTTTCAAAGCATCAATTAAAACCTATCTTTTTTTCACAGGCTTACTCATAATTAGGTTCATTTGTATGTACCTCTTAAATGCTAGGGGTTGCAGTTTTTGTGATGTACCAGATTGTGACTGCTTTTTACATTTATACAATTTTGAGTTAATGGATTGTTTATTTGTTACGTTTGTTTTCTATGTGTGTTTTGTTTTGCTTGTGAAGCACTTTGGTCAACATTTGTGTTGTTTTAAGGTGCTATATAAATAAACTTTGACCTTGACCTTGACCTTGACCTTATTCAGTGGGGATTGTCAGTAAGAGTAAACTTAGTTTCCTTGTTAGGAGCATTTTCCTGAATGCAGTTTCTCTATATAACTTTTCCCAGGCAATTAACTATTACGAGGCGGCGCTGAAGAGCGGGCAGCAGAATTTTCTGCGTTATGACTTGGCTGACCTGCTCATGAAGCTCAGACAGTACGAACGCTGTGAAAAAGTCCTGCAAGAGGCTCTCACACATGATCCTGGTGAGAAACATTGTGAAATGGGGACATCTTGCTTCAGTCACCCCTAAAATTAGATTTTTTTTATTAGTGCTTCATTCAAATTGAACTTAAAGTGCTGTTTCAAAAAAAAAATTAGTGGAGATTTGAGCTTGTTTAGATTTTGTCCGTGATGTTTTTAAGTATGATAAGGGATAAAATGTGTGTTTAAGCAATAAATAGGAATACTGCATGTCTGCTGGGTATTTTCACTTGTATTTTACACTATATTTACTATACCTTAGAAATGCTGAATTATATGTTTCAGGGTGTGTATTCGACAACATGTCACATGACTGACAAGTTAAATCAGGACTGTCAGAAAAGTCCTTTGGGTGTGTCGTGGGAGAACATGGGTGTGCACTTTTGATTAATGTTTAGAAGCTGGTTCAGCTTAATGTAATTTAAAAAAATGGTGTAATACACAGTGCAGTTGCTTTTCTTCAAGTGCGACGAGTTGCATAATTTTTTCTTTATTTTTCAGTGAATGAACTGCCGCTTCTTACTGAGGATTGTCGCTATCTTGTGCTTCTCGCCAAAGTCCAGAGCAAAGTCAATAAAAATGATGAAGCGCTACTGTCCTTACAGAGAGTGAGTTGAGTGTCTTTCTCTCTGAAACGGTGTTGTTATTGTTAGCTAAAACTATTTAAAAATTAGTTTTAGTAATTAAAGTGCCCCTATTATGGCTAATGAAAGGTTCATATTTTGGTTTCAGGAGTTCCCAACAACAGGTTGGCATGCATGCAAGGTCAAAAAACACTTTCATTGTCTTATAATATGCATTTATTTTTACCTTACTTGCTCAACGATTCATTTTCCAAAACCCCTCCTTTGTGTGACGCTAATCTGCGGTGATTGGTCGATTTAATTTCCATTTCATAATAAAAGTTACTCGTTTCAATGATTCAGAGTCGACTCTTTCTTTTGAGAGACAATAACTTTATACACGGTGCACTTTCAGATTTAAAACTTTGCAGGGTGTTTTCATTCACTTAGAGCTCTGTTACACACTGCACGAAAGGTCATTTTCAAAAATCCATAATAGGGGCACTTTAAAATAAAGCTAAAATAAACTTTTAATAGTAGATGAAAAACTTCAATTTAAAAACTTTTAGAAATGTAGTCTTTGCAAGTAACTGAAATAAATGATAAGTTTAAGTACTAAAATTAATAACAGATTTATTTTCATTTTTTTGTGTACCAATTTTTATTTTAGTCTTGATTGATTGAGTTAGTTAGTTTTATGGTAATGAGAACTGGGAGGAAAAATATGTTAAGTGTCATGAAAATATTTAAGAAAATCATTATATATTATATTATATTATTATATTAATATTGAAAATGTAATATTTTATGGAGATTTATTTATTCTACTAAATAAACTAAATATAAAAATAAAATAAATATTAAAAATATAAATATATGGAAGCTAATTAGAAACTAGAATTCAAAACAAAACCGAAAAATGAATAATTACTGAAATGGAAGCTAAAAATAAAATGGAAACGTAAAATATAAAAATAAAAGCTAATTCAAAATATCAATTAATCGTATTTTCGTATTAATAATGCTAAAAAAATACTACTCTGAAAGCATCCAAAAGCTCACCTCAAACCCACACAGCACCAATTTACATTCATAACCTCCTACATTTACTAATTTATATTTCATGTAGTATACAAAGTATATAACTAAACATATTTTAGAGGGTGAGAAAATGCTGACAGAATTTATTATTATTATTTTGTTAATTCACACTTAAGCACAGTTTACATTTGTCAACAAAGCTAATTATAAGCATTCAAGTACAGAACATTTACATTAATGCATTTAGCAGATACTTTAATCCAAAGTTACTTAAAAGCATGTGCCAAATTAATAAATGTTTTTTTTGGTTGTTCTTTTTTTTATGTGCAAGTTAATAATTTTTTTTTTTTTTTTTATGTATGTATTAGAATGCATTTAAATAAAAAATGCATGCAATTAAAATTGTGAAACTTTTTGACAGAATATAATGATTCTTTTCAAAAGCAGCAGACGTTTCAGGGTCCCCTGTGAACAGCTGTGCAAGTAAATGTGTGTGTCTGTGTGTTTGAGCAGGTGATGTTGGAACTGGCTCAGCTGTATCTTACTCTGGATGATGTCGAGGCCTGTCAGCAGCAGTGCAGTGCCATTCTGAAGAACGATCCGGTCAACGAGTCGGCTACACTGGTCAGTTTCCTTAAAGATGCTCCTCTCTCATAACCTCATACCAATGGACCAATCCTTTCATTTTCTCATTTATTTTCTCCATAGAAATTGATTGAAACAGTAGCATATAAACGTTCAAGTCAAACTTTTTCCAAAAAGTTTAATTTTTTTAAAATTCAGTTAAGATATTTTCTACACTAAAACTTGCATATTCTCCCACAGCTCTTTTGTTTTTTTCCTTTTCTTATAGCTTTACTAGGCAGATATGTGGTGAACTTCTCTTCTCTGTGTTTGTTAGATGATGGCAGATCTTATGTTCAGGAAGCAGGACTATGAACAGGCTGTATTTCACTTCCAGCAGCTCTTGGAAAGGAAACCAGGTGTGTCGTTCATCTCCTGACCTTTCAAATGATTACACCGTTGTTGCAGCAGCCCCCTCAGCTTTCCTTCCAGATACTCGTCTGTAACGCAGGGGAAACCTAAGAAACCAGGAAGCTGTAATTAACTCATTTAATCTCTTCCCCTAGACAACTACCCGACGCTGTCCCGCCTCATTGATCTGCTGCGCAGAGCCGGCAAACTGGAGGAGGTTCCAAGATTCCTCGAGATGGCAGAGAAACACTCGTCGAGGGCCAAGTTTGAGCCTGGATACAACTACTGCAAAGGGCTCTACCTGTGGTATGACTATAAAACATGAAATAGAGGGTTATGCTTTATGATGGTAATATAAGGTTTTGTGAACCCCCGCGGGGTTCATTAGTTTATGAAAGCTAATATACTAAATCATATAATTTGTTTTTTTTCATTATGAATTAATTTTAATTTTACAGTCAAAATAATACACTTCATAAACGAGTTACATTTTATTTGCATACCTTTGTGTCATGTGACCATTAACTGACTTCAGAAAACCATGAACATGCGAAAAGTATTGAAATATTAACTTAAAATTTCAGGGGTTAGTAAATATTTTATGTCAAAGGGGTCAGTAATATATTCATTTTTAAAGAAAATAATATATTTTTTAAAGAAGTTACATAAATTCTTCAATAGTGACCATAAAGACCTTTACATTGTTACAAAAAATGTATCAGTTATTATATATTCACAGCATACTATATATATATATATATATATATATATATATTATATATATTAGAGCTGTCAAACGATTAATCACGATTAATCACATGCAAAATAAGTTTGTTTACATAATATATGTGTGTGTACTGTGTATATTTATTATGTATATATAAATGCACACACATGCACGTATATATTTAAGACGAATATGTTATGTTTATATATTAAATATATTTATATATAATATACATTATATAAATATATACATGTAAATATTTTCAAAATATAGCCTATACATGCATGTGTATTTATATATACATTATAAATGTACACACACACATTATGTAAACAAAAACTTTTATTTTGCATGCATTTTTTGCATTAATCGCGATTAATCATTTGATAGCATTAATATATATATTATATATATATGTTTCAAGCTGTTCAAAATGGGAAATTGATTAATTATTTTATTCAGATATATGCATTAAATAATTCAAAAGTGACAGTAAAGACATTTATAATGTTGCAAAACATTTTATATTTCAAATAAATGCTGTTCTTTTGGACTTTCCATGTAACAAAGAATCCTTTATCCTTTAAAAACTAAAATTAAAAATCAATTGTTCAAATTATCGTGATTTCCACAAAAATAATAAGCAGCACAACTTTTTTGATAATAATAATGAATGTTTTGAGCAGCAAATCAGCATATTAGAATGATTTCTGAAGAATCGTGGAACATTTTAGCATTTTGAAATGTATTCATATAGAAAACAGTTATTTTGTAAAATTGTAAAAAATGTCACAGTATTACTGACAACATCGTTTGCAAATTATTTCTCTGGAATACTTGATTGTGATTAGTCATATGCATATGATAAATGTATGACATCAGTCTTAGCTTTTGATTGCTGAATTGAATGCAATAAGGACATGAATGTTGATCTGCTTCTCAAAGGTACACTGGTGAACCTAACGATGGGTTACGTCACTTTAACAAAGCCAGGAAGGACAACGACTGGGGCCAGAACGCAGTGTACAACATGATTGAGATTTGTCTCAACCCTGACAATGAGACCATAGGAGGAGAGGTGTTTGAGAACCTGGATGGAGACGTGGGGTGTGTCCTCAAGATGGATCCCATTAGTGTCCTTTATTCTGTATATGCTGTATTGCACACATGCACTTTCACAAATGATGCATTTCATTTGTTTGTGTTCAGAAACTCTACAGAGAAGCAGGAGTCGGAGCAGCTGGCCGTGAGAACAGCGGAGAAGCTCTTAAAGGAGCTGAAGCCACAAACCCCAGCGGGACACGTACAGCTGCGCATCCTGGAGAACTACTGCTATCTGGCCACCAAACAGAAAGCCAATGTGGAAAGAGCTCTCAACGTGTTCATTGAGATCGCAAACAGTGAGGTGTGTGGACATCACATGATGGATATGTTAAATACACACACACCTACACATGCACACCGCTTTTGTATATGCCTGAATCACTCCTTCAAGACAAATTTAGATAGGTTAGGTTGTTTGCACATGACGTCACTGATGACGCGCGCAGTGCAGCTGGAGGGCAGGAAGTGATTTTTCTCCATAGAAATCACTAGCAGAAACTCAAAATGCCAGTGTTTTGCGTTGTTTATGGATGCTTAAATTGGCCAAACCAAGAAACCACAAGAAGCTTTTATCGTGCACGAAAATGTGTTGTTCATAAGTGGGGGAAAGTCAAGAAATTGATTGAAAAATGCTGGAAAAAGTGGCTTGTAAACCTGTGTCTGTGGTCGGGAGGAGCGAAGCTCGTGTGATAATGCTCGTGCATGCAAATGGTTATTATAGGATATAATAATATATTAAGATATTTATAAAGATATAAATAGATTGGGCTGCCACCTCTCAAGCAGTGTGACAGTCAGAATTCACTCAGTGCTAAACACCACACGTAGACACGTAAATAAGATATTATTTGCAGTTCAGAGAG
>NW_015505831.1:607668-617208 GCF_001515645.1 Sinocyclocheilus grahami
GTGAACTGCAAACAATATCTTATTTACATCGTGTCTATGTGTGGCGTTTAGCATTCAGTGAATTCTGACCGTGTCACCCTGTATCTATTTATATATTTCTTTATTAATATATTATTATCTTATATTAACCATTTGCACACACGAGCATTATCCGGCTTCGCTTCTCCCAACCGCAGACGCAGGTTTACAAGCCACTTTTTTCCAGCGTTTTTCAGTCAAATTCTTAAATTTTCCCCCCTTATGAGCAACACATTTTCGTACACGATAAAATATTTCTTTATTAATATATTATTATCTTATATTAACCATTTGCACACACGAGCATTATCCGGCTTCGCTCCTCCCGACCGCAGACGCAGGTTTACAAGCCACTTTTTCCAGCGTTTTTCAGTCAAATTCTTAAATTTTTCCCCCCTTACGAGCAACACATTTTCGTACACGATAAAAGCTTCTTGTGGTTTCTCGGTTTGTCCGATTTGAGCATCCATAAACAATGCAAAACACTGGCATTTTGAGTTTCTGCTAGTGATTTCTATGGAGAAAAATCACTTCCTGTCCTCCAGCTGCATTGCGTCATCAGAATCACGTGATTGCAAACTACCTATTGCCCCCCCCCCAAATTGTTAGTCATGGAATCCCTGATCTCGGCCCCACTGCAATTGGAGCACTTAGCCAAGCGCTATATACCCTCACTGTGTTTTTGCAGCATTGAGCAATTTAGCCAATCACAGACATATCTGTTGATTTCTTGAACGCAATGGCCAATCAGAAACGTTTTGTCAGAATTCACTCACCGCTGAAAGCGCCGCAGTTTTGCATGCTCGTGAATCATCTCATGACTAAGTGCAGACGTGATGTAAATAAGAGGTTAATTGTGCAGTTTAGAGAGCTTCATTGATTATAACGGAACTTTGTGAGATTGCGATGAACGAAGATGAGTGACGCTTTTTAGTGATAAAGGGAGCGCGCTTTGCACACTTTCTAGGGTATAATCCATTCAGAATTTGTATGAAATTTTCGTTTTCCGGACACATAGGCTACACCCTGCAAATTTTCGGGAATGACATCCGCATATTTATGTGGAATTCACTCTCGAAATAGCAGTGATTGGAACTGAACATAAAATATATGTGAAAGCAGCCTCAGTGATTTAATTCTGGAACCGGTCCTGGACAAACCTCAACAGCGCACGACCCGAGCGAGATCTAATTCACGGACCAAAAGTGTGTGCAAACTTTATTGAGATTGGGACATATCAACCAGTAATTAAATTCCATTTCCAGTAACGGACGGTAGAAATTTCAGCAGTGAATGGTATGCGATTTATGACAGAATATAGTCCCACAACTGATCGTTTATTAGCCTTTGGTAACAACGATTCAAAACGGAAACATTTCAAGTGACACGGGAAAAAGACGGAAAACTTCAGTGAACATCAGAAAAGCAGCGTGCACATTTCTGGTTAAATATGAAAGGCCATCAACTGACAAACGGGAAGCATCACCATTCAAGTCAGCAGCAAGAGCCAAAGCTCCACAGTTTACTAAACGGTGGCAACCTCTTTAAATTATTCTTGACTCTGTTGGATTGACTGCTTTGATGCGTTGCAATATGGTAGGGCATTGTTTTGATGCTTACATCCAAAATTCTTTTTTCTTTAGCTTTTCTTTTTTTCTTTTTTTTTCTTGCCCCCCCTGACTCAAGAGTCAAATGTCGCCCATGCCTAGGGTGACGCAAAGGAGACGAATTGTTGAATAAAGTCGGGGTTTTTTCTTTTGCGCACAAAGTATTCTCGTAGCTTCTTAAAATTACGGTTGAACCCCTGATTGGAACAACATGAGAGTGAGTAATTATTAATGACAGAATTTTCATTTTTGGGTGAACTATCCCTTTAAACAATACATGATATTCAGCAGGCTTGTTTATCTCCTATAAAGACAAGACACTTGGCAAAACTTTTTTTTCAGGCACTGGTCTTCCATAACATGTTTTTTTCTTCTTCAGACTAGTAGAAAAGTAAAACTAGTAATACCCATTTATGTGTTTATTTGATTATACTTTGTCTATTTGTGTCTGTAGATTTCAGTTATAATACATATCTTTAAAGGCCGTTTCTCAAGAACTCATAAGTCAGAAATCTCCATTTCAGTATCACTTACACCAAACTTTACCTTTATTTGTTCAATCCTCTTCTTTAATGCTTCACAACGACATTTACTCAACTACCTCTAAATGTCTGTTTGTTCGTTACAGAAGGATCATGTCCCTGCGCTGCTGGCCATGGCCACTGCCTACATGATCCTGAAGCAAACCCCTCGAGCCCGAAACCAGCTCAAACGCATCGCCAAGATGAACTGGAACATCATAGATGCGGACGAGTTTGAAAAGAGCTGGCTGCTTCTGGCCGACATCTACATCCAGTCGGGAAAATACGACATGGCAGGAGAGCTGCTGAAGAGATGCCTACGACACAACAAGGTGACACTGAATTCATTCAGCTGCAGTATATATATATATATCACAATTTCTGTTGGGAATTCAGCTGAAAAATGGTAAGAGATAAGTATATTTAAAGGTAGGGTAGGTGATTTCTGAGAGGCTAACAATAGCAAGCTTTGAAAGCATAAGATCCCACCCTCCTTGCAAATCACTCTCCAAAGCCACGCCTCCTCCAAAACACATGAACAGTTAACAAAGCAAAAATGAAGCATGTAGTCAGAGATGGTGTGATTGAATGGAGGCGGGGACTAATTTAAATATTCATGAAACTGTGTATACTAAATGAGGTAAGGGTGCAGAGTTATATTCAAGGCATGAAGAAATTACAAATGTTTAAATATGACATTTTGATTATAAAAATGAGATTTAAGAGAAAAAATGAGTGACTACTGGGGAAAAGGTCTCTTTTTAGATGATCCAGTGAATGAAATCTTCAGCACTTTTGATTTTCTCTTTTTATTTGTAACTTGATGAACAAACCAAAAGTGTGCTGAAACCCTAAATCAACAACTTGCTTGCAAACCTTTTGGAATCTCCAAAATATTAAAAACTGTTACAGAATGATGTCTTAACGTGTTTTATATCAGTCCTGCTGCAAGGCGTACGAGTACATGGGCTACATTATGGAGAAGGAGCAGTCGTTCAGAGATGCTGCCATGAATTATGAAATGGCCTGGAAGTACAGCAATCAAACCAACCCCACTATCGGTAAGATTAAAGCCCCTCAGATGCTCGGTACTGTTCTCATGTGTGTGTGTTCACATCTCTTATTGACATCAGCATGATGTTTGTTTACCAGGCTACAAGCTCGCGTTCAATTACCTGAAGGCCAAGAGACACGTGGATGCTATAGATGTCTGCCATAAAGTGAGTACGCAAGAAATCCTGCTGCGAATATATAAACGTCTAAATTAGTAAATACTGTACTGAGACCAACAGTCAGATTCCAGAAGCAAAATCCCACAAATTTTTTCCATAGAAAAAAAAGTTTTTACAAATAATGTTTAACCCTTTCTAGACAGACCATACCATACCTTGAACTATTCAGTGATAATAAGTTTAATCGCCTATTCTCTGCAATCTCAACCAATTCTGCAATATTTATATATTTGGCAATAAATGTAAAATATATTTCATATTTAAAATCAATTGTATAGTCAGTAGTTTTATATTTGTATCATCTTTATTTGAATTGTTATAATATAATTTTTATCTAATTTATTATATTATATTTAAAACTTTACAAAAAATATGCCTAAAATAAAAATATATTAAATGCAATTAAATTTTTTTTTTAAATGTCCCTGTTGCATCTTTTTTTCTTTCTTGCGTCTCATACCCTCAGGTTTTGGATGCACACCCCAACTATCCACGCATCAGGAAGGACATCTTGGACAAAGCAAGAGCAGCTTTAAGATCATGACAGAAGGACTGGTGTGTTGTGTGCTGTTGCTCAATTGTGATCTCGTCTGTAATTTCATATAAATTGCGTTTGTAAGTGTCAGTATATGAAATATTTTGATATGACTACATGCAGTATTCATTCAACATTAAAAACAAGCATTAATAATGGTGCAATATTTTTCCTTATGTACACAGATATAAATAAACATTTGAAAAAAACACTAATGTCAGGCTACAGATTCCACATTATAAAACGGATAGTTCCAGTCCTTGATTCTGATTGGTTGAGGCAAGTTCGAAGCTGTTGTGAAATTACTCTACAAACATACACCTTTGTTTACATTTGTGTATTGCTCGGCAAACACTTTGTTGGAACCACAACTGTTTCTGAGGAACTACATTGTTTAGTGGAAGAATAATGTTTTTATTAATATCATTACACTTTATTTGCTCTGTTTTATTTTGTGAAACCTTACTACGTATATGGAATAACTGTTTTATAAAAGCAGCCACTTTGCGTCATGCCTAACAATGCCCCTTAGCTGTTATTAGCTGTTATCAAATGATTCGCGATACGCGCTTTGAAGTCCCGATCTGAATCAAATGATTCGCGATACGCGCTTTAAAAATCCCAATCTGAATCAAATGATTCGCGATACGCTCTTTGAAGTCCTGATCTGAATCAAATGCTTCGCGATACGTGCTTTGAAGTCCCAATATGAATCAAATGATTCGCGATACGCACTTTGAAGTCCCGATCTGAATCAAATGATTTGCGATACGCACTTTGAAGTCCCAATCTGAATCAAATGATTCATGATACGCGCTTTGAAGTACCGATATGAATCAAATGATTCGCGATACGCTCTTTGCAGTCCCGATCTGAATCAAATGATTTGTGATACGTGCTTTGAACTCCCGATCTGAATCAAATGATTTGTGATACGTGCTTTGAACTCCCGATCTGAATCAAATGATTTGTGATACGTGCTTTGAACTCCCGATCTGAATCAAATGATTTGTGATACGTGCTTTGAACTCCCGATCTGAATCAAATGATTTGTGATACGTGCTTTGAACTCCCGATCTGAATCAAATGATTTGTGATACGTGCTTTGAACTCCCGATCTGAATCAAATGATTTGTGATACGTGCTTTGAACTCCCGATCTGAATCAAATGATTTGTGATACGTGCTTTGAACTCCCGATCTGAATCAAATGATTTGTGATACGTGCTTTGAACTCCCGATCTGAATCAAATGATTTGTGATACGTGCTTTGAACTCCCGATCTGAATCAAATGATTTGTGATACGTGCTTTGAACTCCCGATCTGAATCAAATGATTTGTGATACGTGCTTTGAACTCCCGATCTGAATCAAATGATTTGTGATACGTGCTTTGAACTCCCGATCTGAATCAAATGATTTGTGATACGTGCTTTGAACTCCCGATCTGAATCAAATGATTTGTGATACGTGCTTTGAACTCCCGATCTGAATCAAATGATTTGTGATACGTGCTTTGAACTCCCGATCTGAATCAAATGATTTGTGATACGTGCTTTGAACTCCCGATCTGAATCAAATGATTTGTGATACGTGCTTTGAACTCCCGATCTGAATCAAATGATTTGTGATACGTGCTTTGAACTCCCGATCTGAATCAAATGATTTGTGATACGTGCTTTGAACTCCCGATCTGAATCAAATGATTTGTGATACGTGCTTTGAACTCCCGATCTGAATCAAATGATTTGTGATACGTGCTTTGAACTCCCGATCTGAATCAAATGATTTGTGATACGTGCTTTGAACTCCCGATCTGAATCAAATGATTTGTGATACGTGCTTTGAACTCCCGATCTGAATCAAATGATTTGTGATACGTGCTTTGAACTCCCGATCTGAATCAAATGATTTGTGATACGTGCTTTGAACTCCCGATCTGAATCAAATGATTTGTGATACGTGCTTTGAACTCCCGATCTGAATCAAATGATTTGTGATACGTGCTTTGAACTCCCGATCTGAATCAAATGATTTGTGATACGTGCTTTGAACTCCCGATCTGAATCAAATGATTTGTGATACGTGCTTTGAACTCCCGATCTGAATCAAATGATTTGTGATACGTGCTTTGAACTCCCGATCTGAATCAAATGATTTGTGATACGTGCTTTGAACTCCCGATCTGAATCAAATGATTTGTGATACGTGCTTTGAACTCCCGATCTGAATCAAATGATTTGTGATACGTGCTTTGAACTCCCGATCTGAATCAAATGATTTGTGATACGTGCTTTGAACTCCCGATCTGAATCAAATGATTTGTGATACGTGCTTTGAACTCCCGATCTGAATCAAATGATTTGTGATACGTGCTTTGAACTCCCGATCTGAATCAAATGATTTGTGATACGTGCTTTGAACTCCCGATCTGAATCAAATGATTTGTGATACGTGCTTTGAACTCCCGATCTGAATCAAATGATTTGTGATACGTGCTTTGAACTCCCGATCTGAATCAAATGATTTGTGATACGTGCTTTGAACTCCCGATCTGAATCAAATGATTTGTGATACGTGCTTTGAACTCCCGATCTGAATCAAATGATTTGTGATACGTGCTTTGAACTCCCGATCTGAATCAAATGATTTGTGATACGTGCTTTGAACTCCCGATCTGAATCAAATGATTTGTGATACGTGCTTTGAACTCCCGATCTGAATCAAATGATTTGTGATACGTGCTTTGAACTCCCGATCTGAATCAAATGATTTGTGATACGTGCTTTGAACTCCCGATCTGAATCAAATGATTTGTGATACGTGCTTTGAACTCCCGATCTGAATCAAATGATTTGTGATACGTGCTTTGAACTCCCGATCTGAATCAAATGATTTGTGATACGTGCTTTGAACTCCCGATCTGAATCAAATGATTTGTGATACGTGCTTTGAACTCCCGATCTGAATCAAATGATTTGTGATACGTGCTTTGAACTCCCGATCTGAATCAAATGATTTGTGATACGTGCTTTGAACTCCCGATCTGAATCAAATGATTTGTGATACGTGCTTTGAACTCCCGATCTGAATCAAATGATTTGTGATACGTGCTTTGAACTCCCGATCTGAATCAAATGATTTGTGATACGTGCTTTGAACTCCCGATCTGAATCAAATGATTTGTGATACGTGCTTTGAACTCCCGATCTGAATCAAATGATTTGTGATACGTGCTTTGAACTCCCGATCTGAATCAAATGATTTGTGATACGTGCTTTGAACTCCCGATCTGAATCAAATGATTTGTGATACGTGCTTTGAACTCCCGATCTGAATCAAATGATTTGTGATACGTGCTTTGAACTCCCGATCTGAATCAAATGATTTGTGATACGTGCTTTGAACTCCCGATCTGAATCAAATGATTTGTGATACGTGCTTTGAACTCCCGATCTGAATCAAATGATTTGTGATACGTGCTTTGAACTCCCGATCTGAATCAAATGATTTGTGATACGTGCTTTGAACTCCCGATCTGAATCAAATGATTTGTGATACGTGCTTTGAACTCCCGATCTGAATCAAATGATTTGTGATACGTGCTTTGAACTCCCGATCTGAATCAAATGATTTGTGATACGTGCTTTGAACTCCCGATCTGAATCAAATGATTTGTGATACGCGCTTTGAAGTCCCGATCTGAATCAAATGATTTGTGATACGCAATCCGACAGTGAATAATTTTGCGACGCAATGGTTTAACTGATTCTGAGTTTCAGAAAGCTCCGTTGATACTGTAAAATGTATGTTCTTTGCTCACTTTCCTATATAATTTATTAGTTGTTTGAATAACCGTTGAAATTAATCAGCCTAATGTTTTTATTAAATTGTGATCACGTTAGCCTACAGTTTCAGTCGTATTAAAAAAATTTCGTGAAATGACTCGCATTATCTGGTATTTATTTAAAAATACGGGTTTATGATATGCTTTGTTAACAGATTACACTAACATTATACTTTAAAGCCTTGCTTTGAAAAAAAAAGTTTTCAAAATCATCCCCCTCTACTTTTTTCACAAATCGCACCCTATATATATATATATATATATATATATATAGGCCTATGTGTGTGTGTGTGTGTGTGTGTGTGTAACTAGTAAAGTAACGCATTACTTTTTAATTAATTTTTTTGCATTACTTTTTTTTATTGATTGGCAGCTCTCCTGTCCCCATGTTGAGAGAAATCAGAAGATGTTACAGTAGTTCTAAAATAAATTAAAAAGTAGCGCAAAAGTAACGTAACGCATTACTTTCCATAAAAAGTAACTAAGTAATGTAATTAGTTACTTTTTTATGGAGTAATGCAATATTGTAATGCATTACTTTTAAATGTAACTTTCCCCAACACTGCATATATGTGTGTATGGATTGGATGCAACATCACACCATCAAAGGTTAAAAAAACATATATAAATAAACATTTTAAATAATATTGCTTTCTTTATAATTACATTTATTATTTAAATATATTATATTATATTGTACTTTTTAAATTATATGAAGGCAAATACCCAGGGATCAATTTCCTGGAATTTGTCCAAATCTAGTTTCTCAGATGTGGGTTTTGCGAGATTTACAGAACAAACATTTAGCTTGACAGTGTTGCAGAAAAGAACTTCAGTTGTGCAATAAATCCACATCAGTTTGATGTCAAATAATAAACTCTTGAGTTTCATCACAAGCAGTTCAAATGTCAACCTCCAGCAAGAGTCCGACTTTCTCACTAAACACTATTACGCAGAGAGATTCAAGGCGAAGCTAAATCTCCAGTATCCTACAGATGAACACTCTTGAGCCTCTCTGGTATTCTTCTCTTGTCCGGTTCGTGTCCGGTTTCTTTTCTTTGCCCTGCAAACACAGAAGCTCTTTATGAAGTCCATGTGCACGGGGACACGGTGATTACAATCCTCAGGCTGAGCATGTCTGGTGAGTGTTTTCTACATCTACCTTCGGTTTAATAGGGCTAATTTATTGTGGCAATACGTCTAAGTGAGATACTAAGTGAGTTTAACGTAGTCGTAGTCGAATGTCACCCATCACTGATGTCAGATGTCGCGCAAAGTGATTCTGCATGCACAAATGTGTTTATTCGAGTCATGGAAATAGGTGATGCCAGTAACGGGACCCTTCGCTTGTGGATGATTAGGTTTGTGTAGCATAAATATTTAGAGGGAATGTAGGGTGCGAATTATTATGGGGATCTGACTCCACTAATTAAGGTTTAAATATCCCCAAAAGAAATTCATAACAAAAGGTTAGGGGGTCTTAAAAGTGTGCATGTGAGTTATTAGTTTGTTACTTATTGTTGATTTTAGATTATTTATTTAAAGCAAATAAGAATGTTTTTGTTTTATTTAAATTACTCAAATAAATTATTTTTTTTAAAAGAAGAGTGATTTGCTCGTGATTCGATGCTGTTAGATCGCGTTCCTGCTCCTTGTCTACTAGCAACATCCCGGCACACCGTGACAATCGTGTTAGAAAAGTATAAAAAGTAGAGCTTCTTCCATAAATGTATTATAGAGAGGAAGCTACAGAGCCTAGAAGGACAACCCCCCCCCCCCCC
>NW_015505831.1:617235-634735 GCF_001515645.1 Sinocyclocheilus grahami
AATATTTCCACATAGTGAGGTAGATATGTGGGGGCGTGTTAGAACGAGCCGTTTTAGGGGGGCGTGGCAGAGTCTTAACTTTGATAAAGAATATCTCTTTGGTTTTGAGACTTTAGTCTTTGCAACTTCAGGGATCTTATCTATGCACAATCAGCTTGTAACACTCCAAAGAGAAAGCAAAACTTGAAATCGCATCATATGACCCCTTTAAATGTTGCCCTTATTAAAGATACTCAACCTAATAAGTGGAAGAGCAACATTTTGTTTAATTGTTCAAAGTTGACGTTGCTGGACTCACCCTAACAGAATGAAGGCACATGTGGCGCTTACGCACGCCTTACGCAAGTCCCGCCCCTTTACCTGAGAGACGCGCACCTGGATCCAACGACGCGGAAGTCCGGCTGAGATGAGTGCACTCTGACATCGCCGTGGACAGCAGTTCTACTGTGGGACAGTCGTTGTGGGAGTTCAGAACTTTCTTGGATATGAACTTAATCGATATTTAAACGCATTCGGTATGTCTTACTGTTTCTTTGCTCTCTCGGCTTTGTTTACGTGCTAGCGCACGAGAACTGGACACTGATTCATAGTTTTGGACAGATGGTGTTATTGTGCTAATGATTAACCCTAAAATGACGGCTATAAAGCAATATGTGTCGCGTTAAATTGACTTTTTTATCTGACATAAAAGGAATATCTCAATTAAAGTGTCTAAATGGTACATGTGTATGGATTTCCCCCCCATTTTCCATTTTATGGAATGATATATTATTTTCATGTATAGATTAATATTTAGTAAGAAGGTAAATAGCAAACTGTCATTTGCTTTTTTCCCAAATACAGTGAAAGCTCCTCTGGAACAACATTTAAGTGATCATTAAGATATCTTTTCATTGATAAAAACACGTTTTGTTAAAGAATATGCATCTATTTATGAATTTCGATTATTATTTAGGCCTACACATTACAAGGGGGAAAGCTGCATGCAGTTTAGGGTTGAAAGAACCAAAACGAGCGAACGAAAAACATGTTCAGTTTTCCCCTTTATGTTGTTTATGGCAAAATAATGTGAATCAGAAATTAGATACAATTACATCCATATTTGTTACTGAAAACTGTTTGCAATTTCATTTTGCGGACACAAAACCAAGCCAAGTGTTTCTGTTCTGAAAAATGTTTTTAGGAAAGCATATGCATGTAATTGTATATCATTTTGGATTCATTTTGGCCTACACAATATACAGTGTGCATTCTAGGGTTAAAAGAAATGTACAAACAAAGAAGAATTATGCCTCATGAAAATGTGATTTTTAAAAAGATAGACAGAACTGTCAAGTCTGATATTTGTAATATGATTAATACTTTTCCATTGGTTAAAAGGGCCAATTATCATTTGGAAAGTTTCTGTAAAAAATTCTCTCCAAGAGAAGGTTGTTAAGGAAATTAAGTTCACAAAATTACCTCTCAAGTGAAGAATGATTTCCCAGCCACCTAAAAGAGGCTTAAATATCAAAGAAAACATTTATGTTGGACGTTCAGAACTGGAGTTCCCAACTTTTCCGTTCTCAAACGAGTCGTCAGGAGTGTTGAACTTGTTCGCGGTGCTCTGCTGCTCATATATCAGTGTCGTATTTTTGTCCCATTCACAGGTTTGACAAGGCGGTGATGTTACGCACAGGGTGTGTGTCAGGTGTAGCTTTGTTTCTCACACTCTGAGTGCCGGCTTCGCCTCAAAAGAATGACGTTCTTCCGCAGGCTTCTGCGCAGACGACTGCACCCATGGAAGCTGGCCATAGTGGCCTTGGTATTCGTGACGTTCCTGTTTCTGATGCAGCGAGAGGTGGTCAATCAGAGCCCCCAGGACGAACCCTGGCTCAAAGGGATTGTGGAGAAACGGGACGGCGTTCTTGAGATGGTCATGGGTGCGGTGAATAACTTCCGGGACGCTATGCCCAAGATGCAGATAAAAGCTCCGGTGAGGAAGCAGGAGAGCCAGGGCAGTCTGGCCTGTCTGGCCGGATACTACACGGCTGCTGAGCTCAGACCGGTCCTTGAAAGACCACCGCAAAACCCCACTGCCCCAGGGGCTTCTGGGAAGGCTTTTCACACTGACAATCTGAGCTCATCAGAGCAAAAAGAAAAGGAGAGGGGAGAAGAGAAGCACTGCTTTAACTTGTACGCCAGTGATCGGATCTCACTAAGCAGAGACCTTGGCCCCGATACGAGACCTCCAGAGTACGTACTACCTGTTTGCTTTAGACACTTCTACAGACATTTTAAGGGAATAGTTCACCTGAGAATGTTCTCACCCTCAGGCCATCCAAGATGTAGATGAGTTTGTTTGTTCATCGGAAAACATTTGGATAAATCAGGCCATCCAAGATGTAGATGAGTTTGTTTGTTCATCGGAACACATTTGGATAAATGCTCACAAGTGGATCCTCTGCAGTGAATGGGTGCCGTCAGAACGAGAGTCCAAACAGCTGATATAAAATCACAATAATCCACAAGTAACCAGTCCATCAATTAATGTCTTGTGAAGAGAAAAGCTGCATGTTTCCAAGAAACAAATCCATCATTAAGACGTTTTAACTTTAAAACATCGCTTCTGGCTAAAATATGAGTCCTCGTTCCATAATATTGCTTTCTCCAGTAAAAGGTTGTCACTTTTGAATCAGGAGAGAAATATGCACAGATCAAACACTGTTTACAAGCGAAAACAGTTTGAAACCAATATATGTTGGTGGATTTTGATGAGAGAGGGACTTTTTCACTGGAGGAAGCCTTATTATAGACTGTGCACTGGTATTTTGACCAGAAGCAATGCTTTAAAGGTAAAACACTTTAAGGACTCTTTCTTACGAATATGCAGCTTTTCACTTCACAAGACATTAATTGATGGAGTGGTGTGGATTATTGTGATGTTTTTATCAGCTGTTTGGACTTTCATTCTGATGGGACCCATTCACTGCAGAGCATCCATTGGTGATGCAATGCTACATTTCTCCAAATCTGTTCTGATGAAGAAGCTAACTCATCTACATCTTGGATGGCCTGAGGGTGAGAAGATTTTCAGCAAATTTACATTTTTCTTTTCATCAGTTGGGGTGTGCGAGTTATTATTTGGATGCAATATCTGTCTCTTTCACTTTTAAATATTCAGGGTTCCCACAGAAACATCAAGGAATTTTAAAATTGTATTTAATAAAATCCAGGGTCATACAAATTTTATGAAGTGACCACATTTTTCTAGTTATGCCTAGCTTTTAATGATTTAATATGATGAATATTGCGCTCATCGTCATTCATGAAACATGAGTAAAGTAGATGTGCATTAAACTATTCTTGCATACATTCTTGCATTTAGAGCAATAAAACTATTTATGTAAGAATTAAATTGTTTCATATAGTAGTCCCTGTAAATGCAATCTTTATGACATTTTACCTAGATTTAAAAAAAAAAAAATCAGTATACAGTAAGCATGACTGTACGACAAGAAAAGTCACGTAGAAGTGGAGATTCATCAGTCAAAAAGTGAGGGCACCCTTTAATGTTAAGCTGAAAAATGTATCTGCAAATACAGTCATGTTGAAACGCAAGTATAGTAAACATTTTAGAAGGTCCTTGTGTAAAACTAACATGCAATGGTGTGATCTGCTTTTTTTGCTGCATCACCTTCTGATGTGGGTTCTGCAGCTCTGGTTATCAAAACTCAATCCAAAACCAACCAAAAATAACTTGAGGAGACCACCTTGTAGATCGAAGTGGTAGTATAATTCCATTGCCAGCAGAGAAAAACACACAAATACAATGAGGTCCAAAAGTCTGAGACTATTTGGCATTTTTCTCATTTTTAATATCTAACCACCTCATGTTTTTAGTATTTGTTATGTGGCATATAAAGTGCACAATCTAAAGTATGTTTGAAAGGATTTTGACAAATTTACCAAGAATGTTAGTGTGCATAGAATCTAGAGGAGAATCTGTTTATCTGTCAGGATAATCTTGTCCTCAGACACGTTATTTAAACATGTCTACGCAGATATTGCTACTAATTGCAGACTGAGATAAAAATGAGCTTTTCTCTCTAATTAAACACGTTTGTTCTTGCCCTTATTGCTTTAGTGGGGTGATATACACAAAACCAGAGTTCCTATTGCTCGTTGTTATACAAAGTGTCACACAACACACAATTAGGAGTCTGCATTTACTCTAAAAAGGCTTAGAAGGGTGATTGTAATTCATCATCAATTCAACCAAACAGCCATTAGAGCTAAATTAATTCAATTTTTAATTGCAAGTAACATACACTGACAATCTAATGTTATGTAATATTACTTATGTGCACCAATATAAAAATGCATAGTACTAAACATAAGTATTTTAAGGTGAAATGTTGAACTGATTTATAATCATGCCGTTTATTAACGCTGTAGAAATATAGATAGAATTATTATTATTATTTTTTTACGTAAGTTTAAATGCAAATGTGTTCATTTATAATCATTGTGATACTGTTATGTTTTTTATTTTGCATTAGTTTTTTTTATATTTTCCATTTTCATTTAATTTGTTAAAGTTTTAGTAATTTTGCTGTGTCTTTGTCTTTTTCGTTAGTTACTGTTTTTTGTTTATATAGTTTTTATACATTTTTGTTTCAGTTTTAGTTATTTTAGTACAAATAAAATTAACAGACACATCTTTTGACTTCAATAATGTATTAATAAATGCTGAAATTAACATAAACTAAGATTAATAACTGTTTTAGAAGAATTTTAATTGTTAGTTAATGTTAACTAAATTAACCTATGTTAACAAACAAAACCTTTCTAAAATGTTACCATTATTTTTTTATTTAGTTTTTTAAAATGTTATATTTGTATTGATATTTCAATCAATGTTTATTTTATTTCAATTTTTTAAAAAATATATTTTTTATTTTTAAAGGTTTCATTTGAGTCTTTAGGAAATACATTGGCCAATTGGGGACAATATATTGCCCAGCCCTAATCCAGACATTTCACAGACATCTGTTGAATAAAACATCCCCCCCTTCCCTTCATTTCTCTGTCTGTCTCTCTTTTCCTCTCACAGATGCATCGAACAGACATTCAGACGCTGTCCACCCCTGCCGACCACAAGCGTGATCATCGTCTTCCACAACGAGGCGTGGAGCACGTTACTGCGGACCGTCTACAGCGTCCTGCACACCTCCCCTGCACTGCTCCTCAAAGAAATCATCCTCGTGGATGACGCCAGCTATGACGGTAACTCACCTCTAGTGCGCACGCAGCACCACCAGACCGTCCGTGTGTTTTAATGGGCGTCCGGTTTCACTCAAGCAACCCGCTTTACTGAATTCCTGTAGGCCTGCTAACACCCGGCGATCGTGAAGCAGGTTACTACAGGAAACAGAGCTGTTTGGGAATGTTCTCAGAGGAGTTTTGCTCAGCCGGTGAAGGGGGTCTGGGGTATAGAGGCCTATCAGCGGACTCTTAAAAACAGATCTTTGACAAGAAATGCAAAGAAGAAAATGAGCATTAGAGCAGTGGTTCCCAACTGGTTTTGCTTCAGAAGCCATATTTGGCATTAGACCTCAAGTGGCGACTCAACAAAACACAAAAAATCGCTTGCTTGTTAAAACTGTAATATCTTTACAATCGTATGCTGAAATTTGGCGGTGCGTGGATTTTAATGGTAAGACTTTACAATAAGTTCCCATTTGTTATCATTAGGTCATTAACAAAGATGAATAACTACTGTAACAAATGTATTGCTCATCGTAAGTCAATGTTAGTTAATGCATTAATGGATAGGACCTTATTGTAAAGCGTTACCATTTAAATTCCAGCAATATCAATACGCGTATGATTTTTCTAAATCGACTAAATGTTTCTCAGCAACTAAACCATATTATGTCCGTAACCCAATTGCATGTGGCCATGTCTGGTTTCTTTCACCTTGTGTAGTTTTATTCGTGGTTTTTGAGGATGAGGGTGTGTTGCACGACCTGCCAATGACATTTAACTAACTTTGACTGAATGGCAAATGAGTTGGCATCAAAATACCACCACAGAGTTTGATTGTGCTTAAAATTGACAACAACAACAAAAAACATATGAAGCAATGTTTTAAATGTTAATGAGTCTATGTTGATTCTTTTCTTTGCTAAATATGCACAATTACACTATTGTCCAATAGTTTGGGTTTTATTTCATGTTTTTGAAAGAAGTATCTTATGCTCACCAAGGGTGCATTTATTTGATCATTAAAAAACTGTAATATTATAAAATATTATTACAATTTAAACTAATTGTTTTCTATTTGAATATTTTTAAAAATGTAATTTATTCCTGTGATGCAAAGCTGAATTTTCAGTATCATTACTCCAGTCTTCAGTGTCACATGATCCTTCAGAAATCATTCTAATATGCTGATTTGCTGCTCAAGAAACATATTATCATAAATTTTTGTGGAAAACGTGATTTTTCTTCTTCTTCAGGATTGTATGAGGAATATGAAAGTCCAAAAGAACTTTAAGAAAAGAAAATGTTAATTTCTTTAAAAAAATGGTTTTGATGGTTCTGTACATTAGTTGCATTTAATTATTTGCATTTAGCATTGTTTTCACCCTACTGAAGAGCGATCAGAACAGACCTGCTACTATCCATTATGGGTTGAGAACCACTGCACTAGATCTATCCGTTCCCCTGGTTGAATCACGCAGGGACTGAACTTTCTCTCTTGGCTGCACGCCATGCGAGAAATAAAAGCCAGGGAATTGGCTTTCAACTATTATTTTGCGCTCCCTCTTCTTTTAATTACACCCTCCGTCTCTCTTTCTCAAGCAGTTCCAGCTTCCGCTGAGAAAGACCAGTCTTGTGTGTGTAAGTCCCCACCCTCGGAGGCAGCCAAAACCTATAGGATGTCCCGCTGCGCTGCTGTGAATCATTTCAGCAGGCGTAGTGTTGCACCTTTACTCTTAAATGATTCTGAGGAGGATAATACATATTATGTGATATTATAAATCACAATGTCTGGGTTGGGAAAGCCACTATTAAACTGCAGCTTCCCAAGTGACTCATAATTTAAAGTAGTTAAATGGTCAAGAAACCCTCCCTGCTGATTAAAAAAGTGCGTAAACCAGACTAAAGAGTTTAGGCTGGCCTGTTGTGATGGTTTTTGAGGATTTTCAGGGACTTGTCAGTTAGTGAGCCTGAGAGACCAGCCTAAAGCCAAGCAAACCAGACTGGTTTAAGCTTTTTTTTTTCTTTTCTCAGCAGATAATTTGTAGTGTAGCTTGAATAGTTCAACTTGTAATGAAGCTTAAAGGGATAGTTCACCCGAAAATGCAAATTTTGTCATTATTTAATCCCTCAAGTTGTTCTAAACCCGTAAGAGTTTCTAGCTGTTGAACACAACAGAAGCTATTTTGAAGTATGTTGGTAACCAAACAGCTGATGGTCCCCATTGACTTCCATAGTATGGAAAAAACACTATGGAAGTCAGTGGCTACGCTAATTGTTTGGTTTCCAACATTCTTCAAAATATCTTCTTTTGTGTTCATAAAAAAGAAACTCATACAGGTTTGGAACAACTTGAGTAAATTATAATTACAATTTTTGGCTGAACTGTCCTTTTTAGTACTTAGATTCACTGCTAATTCACTACTATTCAAGTTATTGATTTAAAAAAAATGCTAACATGAAGACTTCTCAACAGAGATTCAAATGAATGTGTTTTTTTAAACAAGTTTTGACTATTCCATTGCTCTGCCCAACCAGTCGAACCGAAACTGATTTCAGTTGTGCATAAGTGACACTTTGCTTTAGATTTACAGTATGCATCTCTATTTTTAGCTAGTTACTCCTCAGTTCTGTATAATATATAATATTATACCAAAGTGCTAGTCAGTGGCTTTGCCCTGAGGGCTGCTGGGAGACTGCAGACTCATGAAAGGAGATATTTATTCTTAATGAATACGTACAGACCCATATCTACTAGATTAAAGGTGCTGCTTGAGCTTTGTCCTGCTCCTTTGCTAAAAGAGTATTATTATGTCTTTTATCCCCGCATACTGAATCTAAAACGTACCCTGACAGAATACTGAATCAGTTTGAAAGAAAAACATTACATTTAATCATACACCTTTTTAAAAGTAACACTTTTGGAAGAAGTTGGAAGAGCACCAACTGTAAAATAAATCTGAAATGTGTTCCAAAACCTATTGAGCAGCCTCGCTGTATGCAACATAGGCAGCTGCCTTTTAAGGGAACATCCAAACTGAAGTGCCTCCACATATGCTTGATGCTTAATAAGCATAGATATATTTGAATAAGCGTAACACACAAATATTAAAGGGATAGTTCACCCAAAAATGAAAGGATACAAAAATAACGACTTTATTCAACAATTCGTCTCCTCCGCGTCACCCTATATCACTATTTTGGAGAGTATCACATACGTAAGCAACGTATGCAACGTATGTATCCGGATACATTGTTTACGTTCGGATCAAAGTGCAAACAATGTAAACAAGAAGAAGTTGGAAGAGCACCAACTGTAAAATAAATCTGAAATGTGTTCCAAAACCTATTGAGCAGCCTCGCTGTATGCAACATAGGCAGCTGCCTTTTAAGGGAACATCCAAACTGAAGTGCCTCCACATATGCTTGATGCTTAATAAGCATAGATATATTTGAATAAGCGTAACACACAAATATTAAAGGGATAGTTCACCCAAAAATGAAAGGATACAAAAATAACAACTTTATTCAACAATTCGTCTCCTCCCTATATCACTATTTTGGAGAGTATCACATACGTAAGCAACGTATGCAACGTATGTATCCGGATACATTGTTTACGTTCGGATCAAAGTGCAAACAATGTAAACAACTTATTACGTTTCTGGACCTTGATCGTGTTAGGATCCTTGCTGTCTATGGGAGGGTCAGAGAGCTCTTGGATTTCATAAAAATATCTTAATTTGTGTTCTGAAGATGAACGGAGGTCTTACAGGTTTGGAATGACATTTTTGGGTAAACTATCCCTTTAAATATATATTACTGTTCACAAATATGTGATTGGTAAGATTTTTTTGATGTTTTTGAAAGAAGACTCTAAAGCGCACCAAGGCTGCATTTATTTAATCAAAAATACAGTAAAAACATTTTAATTATGAAATATTATTATAATATAAAATAATATGTTTCCTATGTGAATATATTTAAAAATGAATTTATTTCTGGGATGCATTACTCCAGTCTTCAGTGTCACATGATCCTTCAGAAATTATTCTAATATTCTAATTTGCTGCTCAGGAGACATTTCTGATTATTATCAATACTGGAAAGACTTAATATTTTTGTGGAAACTGTGATACATTTTTTGTTTGATGAATAGAAAATTAAAAAATATGCTAGAATTTATTCAAAATAGAAATATTTATAATAGCCATTTGTCTAATTTCGTCCACCATCTGGATGGATATTTTAATGCGTTCTGAGATTCCCTTCTCCATGAAAGAATACATTCCTTAGAATTTTGCAAAAAGAAAGTAATAACAATAATTGACTGCAAAATGCACACACACACACACACATTGTTTTGACATTTCTCTTTCTAACAGAGCGACTAAAGGACGAACTGGATGAGTATCTGAAACAGCTGCACATCGTTCGTGTGGTCCGTCAGCGAGAACGAAAGGGCCTGATCACTGCGCGGCTCCTCGGGGCCTCCATGGCCTCGGGCGAAACTCTCACCTTCCTGGATGCCCACTGTGAGTCATTTTAAAGAGCCAATCACTCCCCCTCAAATGTGCTGGATTCACATGAATAGGGATTGTCTCTTAATAAAAACACACTCTTTATAACAAGCCTGTGGTCAGTTAGAGCTACTCTGCGCTGGAAAGAATCTGATGCTTTTTAATTCCGTCTGAGTTTAGGCTTGTTAAACATTCATGATGTTTTTAAGAAAGTGTTTGTGTCCTCCGCTGGTGTGGTTGACTGGGATACGGTCAGCCAGAATGCAGAAATGACTCAAATCGATTTAGAAGACAGTCTTATTTATTCATCTGGGCTGTGTTTATGCATTAGGGTGTTTGTAAGTAAGTATGTTAAGAGGTGATGGTGTAGCCTAAGGCCTGGAATGTACTGGAAGACTTCAAAGTGATTTTATCATGCAATTCCTGCTTGGTTTGTTTAGGTGAATGTTTCCATGGATGGCTTGAGCCGCTGCTGGCCAGGATAGCAGAGAACTCCACCGCCGTAGTGAGTCCCGACATCACCACCATTGACCTGAACACGTTTGAGTTCATGAAACCCTCACCGTATGGACAGCATCATAACCGGGGGAATTTCGACTGGGGCCTTTCTTTTGGTTGGGAGACCCTTCCGGATCATGAGAAACGGAGACGTAAAGATGAGACGTACCCTATTAAGTAAGAAAACACTCTGGTTTACAATAAAGAACAGTTCACCCAAAAATAAACATTGTTTACTCCTACAATGACTTCTTTCCAGACCTTTTGAACTACCGCTGCTCAGGAAACATTTCTGATTATTATCAATACTGGAAAGACTTAATATTTTTGTGGAAACTGTGATACATTTTTTGTTTGATGAATAGAAAATTAAAAAATATGCTAGAATTTATTCAAAATAGAAATATTTATAATAGCCATTTGTCTAATTTCGTCCACCATCTGGATGGATATTTTAATGCGTTCTGAGATTCCCTTCTCCATGAAAGAATACATTCCTTAGAATTTTGCAAAAAGAAAGTAATAACAATAATTGACTGCTATGGAATAACCGTTTTTTAAAAGCAGTAAGCCCCGTGAAGCCGTGGTTTACAGTGAATTTATAACAGCTTCGCGTCGTGCCTAACAACGCCCCTTAGCTGTTATAAATTCACTGTAAACCACGGCTTCTTGGGGCTTATTGCTGTATTGAAAGGCTCACCAAGGCTGCATTTAATTGTTTAAAAATGGGTAAAATCAGTAATATTATTACTATTTAAAATAACAAGTTTCTATTGGAATATAGTTTAAAATGTAATTTATTCCTGTGATGCAAAGCTGAATTTTCAGCATCATTACGTCAGTCTTCAGTGTCTCATGATCCTTCAGAAATCATTCTCTTTTTGTGTTAAAGGGATAGTTCACCCAAAAATGAAAATTTAATGTTTATCTGCTTACCCCCAGGGCATCCAAGATGTAGGTGACTTTGTTTCTTCAGTAGAACACATATGATGATTTTTAACTCCAGCCGTTGCAGTCTATCAGTCGTATAATGCATGGCAATGGTAACAAAATCTATGAGAGTAAAAAAAAACATGCACAGACAAATCCAAATTAAACGCTGCGGCTCGGGCCGACACATTGATGTCCTAAGACACGAAACGATCGGTTTGTGGTAGAAAACAAACAGGATTTATATAATTTTTTACCTCTAATGCACCACTATGTCCAACTGTCTTTGGGCGCGCTGACGGCAGCCGGTGCATGAGGTGTGTACGCGCTCTGGCGTAGTTTACGTTAATGGGTGTTGATATCCAGCCGAAGAGCAATCAAGCATAACTTCAGGCGAGCAGGCTCAGAAGTTGAGAATATGTGGAAAGTCACCACTCCCAAATGAGTTCGCGCATGAGAACGTAATCGTTTAGTTTTAAGTCGGTTTGAACAATCCAGATAAGCGCAAGTAAGTACCATTTTGATTAGCCATCGTACCTACAATGACTGTGCACTGTGTAAACAATGAGTGACCTTTACACGCGAGAGATCACTTCCGGCGCTTGCGTAAACTACGCCAGAGCGCGTACACACCTCACGCACCGGATGCCGTGCAAGCGCCCAAAGACAGTTGTACATAGTGGTGTATTAGGGGTCAAATATGATATAAATACTGTTCGGTTTCTCGCACAAACCAATCGTTTTGTGTCTTAGGACATCGGTGTGTCGTCACGAGCCGCAGGGATTAATTTGGATTTGTCTGTGCATGTTTTTTTTACTCTCATAGATTGTGTTACCATTGCCATGCATTATACGACTGACAGACTGCAACAGTTAAAGTTAAAAATCATCAAATGTGTTCTACTGAAGAAACAAAGTCACCTACATCTTGGATGCCCTGGGGGTAAGCAGATAAACATCACATTTTCATTTTTGGGTGAACTAGCCCTTTAAGTGGAAGAGAAAATGTCATACAGGTTTGGAACAGCATGACTATTCTTTAAATGATTTGAATAAATAGATTTGATAATACTCAGGTGCTCATTGGATTTCATTGTTTGTTTTCCATTAAACGATTTTATTATCCATGCACAGTGCACACACAAAACACACATTTCAGTCATTTTCTGTCTAATGAGAAAACATTCAAAGAAACATTCTAATCACATTTGCCCTCGCAGGACGCCAACGTTCGCAGGAGGATTGTTCTCCATTTCCAGAAATTATTTCTACCATGTAGGAAGCTATGACGAGGAGATGGAGATTTGGGGAGGAGAAAATATTGAAATGTCGTTCAGGGTGAGTCAAAAATTAGTTTTGCACACATCTTTTATTCGATCTTAGCACATGTACAATACGGTTCAAACGTATATATATAAGTTTATATATTTTTTTTTTAAAGAACTTTTTACTTTTATTCAGCAAGGATGTATTCAGTTAATCAGTAGTGACAGTAATGACATTTTTAAATGTTAAAAAAAAAAATTATATTTAAAATAAATATTGCTCTTTTGAACTTTCAATTCATCAAAGAATCCTGATATGATTTCTGAAGGATCATGTGACACTGAAGACTGGAGTAATGATGCTAAAAATTCAGTTTTGCATCACAAGAATAAATTACATTTTGATATATATTCAAATAGAAAACAGTTAATTTATATTATAATATTTAATCATTTTACTTTTTTTTTTTTTTTTATCAAATAAATGCAGCCTTGGTGAGCATAAGAGACTTCTTTCAAAAACATAAAAAAACAATCCCACTGACCCCAAGCTTAGTGTATATCGATTAAGTCACATTTTAATGAAGTAAGACTTTCTGCGCTTGATGTCATGAATGAAACACTTTTAGAGATTCACAGCAAGAAAATTATATTGATTGCATTGGTGTTCAATTCCTTGCTTGGTAGATAAATTCTCAAGTTATTTGAGAAATTATTACATTTTATATTACATTAGGACTTTTGTGAACTTTTTTGATTGGTGATGCAAATGAATTGTTGAGTCAGAATTTTGAATCAGTTCATTTAATTAAACTGATTCATGGAAATGAATAAAACTTTCCAGCTCTATACCATTTCTGCTTTAAAAGTTTAAATCAGTGACTATATCAAAAGGAAGGATCAAAAAAATGACTTTAATGACACCGTTTTTATTTTAATATTTTGGCCATGAAGTTTCCTAAAGTCTGTCTGTGTTTGAATGAATAAAGCTTCCTTTTCTTCTCATATTAGTTCACATCCTGACCTGCTGCTCTCGTCCTTCAGGTTTGGCAGTGTGGCGGGCAGCTAGAAATCATCCCCTGTTCAGTCGTGGGCCATGTGTTTCGCACAAAGAGTCCGCACACCTTCCCTAAAGGCACGCAGGTGATCGCTCGCAACCAGGTGCGTCTGGCTGAGGTCTGGATGGACGACTATAAAGAGATCTTCTACCGGAGGAACCAGCAGGCTGCTCAGATCGCCAAAGAGGTACAGCTCCCAGAATTCCCAGTCATTTTTGTAACAAAAGCAAAATTGCAGTTCTATTAAGATACTATGATGGATTTAATTGGAGCTATAGTAAGGAGCAAAGGGTAGTGTGCTGCTTCCAGCATATGAAGAGCTGTCTCACTCCTGTTACTGCTCTACTGTCCTTTCAAATGAAGGCAATAAATAAATAAATAACTTTTCATTAAAAAAACGCTGATAAAATAATATAAAAAAAATTTAAAGTAAACATTTTTTTTTAAATAAATGTATTTTGTAAAATTATTTTATATATATATATATATATATATTCATCAAATGTATATGGGTAAAATATACATTTAAAATATACATTTTACGTTAAAATGTAAAAGGGTAATAAACAAAATAACAATAATAAAACAATAAAGTATATATTTAAAAATGATTTTAAATAAACAAATACATAAAATTAAGTTTTATTTGTTTCTAAAATAAATTATTAAATTTAAATGAATTTTAAATGATTTAATATTTATCATTACTGTTTTAAATAAATAATTTAAATAAAGTCTTATATTGAGATAATTTACTACGTATTTTATTATATTTGTGTATTTTATTAATACTTTTGTATTTTGTTTGCATAATTAAAAACTGCCACACAACAGTTGTGTTACACAAATTGGTGTTTACCTACGATTGTTTTTACACAAATAAAATGATTTAAATAAATTAGACAATTAATTAAATATTTAAATAAAGCTGTACACTGATATAATTACATTTATTTAATGTATGTTTTATTATATTTTTGTTTTATTTTATTGACATAAGTCATTAAAAATGCCTTATGTTGTTACACAAATTGTTTTTTAAATAAAACCCAATACAAAAATTAACTAAATAAAGCCTTATACTGATATAACTTCAATTAACTAAATTATTTATTTTATGTTTTTTACATTTGATTTACATAAATAATGAAAACTGCCACCCTACAGTTGTGTTACACAAATTGGTTTTGCCTGCACTTGTTGTAATGGCATTGTGGAGTTAAGAGTTAAGAGTCTTAAGGCCTTTTGCCAGGCTTTCATCGTGCTGGTCTTCTGCGACCTAAACCACAGAAATCCCTTAACATTCTCAATGTGTAGCCAAGACCTGCTGCTGGTTCATAAGCGTAGACGGACAGCTTTAAAGTGGAGCCTCAGACAGCCTGTGGGCAGCTTTAATATGAGATTCAAAGGCAGTTTCTGTAATGAAGCTACCGTCTCTCTCCACAGCGCTCTTTTGGAGACGTCTCCAAGCGTGTAGATCTCCGGGACAAACTCCAGTGTAAGAGCTTTTCCTGGTATTTGAAGAACGTCTATCCAGAGGTCTTCATGCCCGATCTCAGCCCGCTGCAGTTTGGCGCGGTGAGTGTGTGTACAGTGGCTGGGACGTCCCTGAATTTCTCCGGTGTTTTGTCTGGCCGCTGTGGTTTCCCGGAGAAAG
Organism: Sinocyclocheilus grahami; assembly: GCF_001515645.1. Taxonomy (NCBI): domain Eukaryota; kingdom Metazoa; phylum Chordata; class Actinopteri; order Cypriniformes; family Cyprinidae; genus Sinocyclocheilus; species Sinocyclocheilus grahami. Next base: position 632,411 of record NW_015505831.1, read on the forward strand.
CCATTCTGTAAAACCTTGTTTTAACAGCTTTCATGTTACGACACCGCAAATCCCTTCCATTTCCTCCTTCAGCCCTCCTTCTGTCTCCCTCCAGATAAAGAACGTGGGGAAGGAGGCCTGCTTGGACGCGGGAGAGAGTAATGAGGGAGGGAAACCTCTCATTATGTACCCCTGCCACGGGATGGGAGGAAACCAGGTAATTGGAGTGGGAACAGCTTGTCCTGTGTGAATGAATCAATGGAATTGATAAAAGGACATATAAACCACTCTCGTTTTGGTACATATAAATAATAATAATTTAAATCAAGTGAAAGGGATTTATTATTTTCTTTTACTTAAAGAAACATAATATATAAGCTATAAAACTATACAAATAGTCCTTACAATTTGAGCAATATTAAATTAAATTAAATTATATTATATTAATTATTTATAATTTAAATCAGATGAAGGTGCTTTTGAAGTACTACTTTTATCTTCTTTTATTTTTTATTTCATTTTATTTTCCTTAATCCCTTAACTGTCACCGTCCCACCTGTGGGACGCTTGGTGCTCTTTTTTGTTGTTGTCCTTTTTCTCTATCAAGTCTTTAAGTAATCAGCATGAATTATATATCTTTTGAAAGCTTAGAAGCCCAAGATTCATCCTGTGAAAACCGTTTTGAAATCGGACATTTAGTTACCATGGAAATGGTACTTTAAAATCTTTTGGTGGTCTCCTCCCCCTTAGTGGGCAGTGTCAATTATTACAAAATGCATTACGGTCTTTTAGAACCAAACCTTTTTTTAATCTTGACAAAATGCATATCACTGGAAAGGTCTGAGTCTCAGGATTCCATATTTGGTGGTTATTTTGAAGTAATATTGACAGAGAAATCTAGACATTTGTGACAGAAAAATGCATAAAAAAAATTCAATGGAGTTTGGATGGCACCCGGTGGATGTTTGTGGTATAATGCCTTAAATAAAATCTCACAGGAACCTCAAATTTTTTCATATCAACTTCAAATTTGGAACATAACTTATTTAGACATAAGGCTTTAATGTTATACCAATAAAATAAAATAAATATAAAATAAATAAAAATAAAATAAAATATTTATTATAAATAAAATAAAATTAATATAGTGCATTTTATTTACAGTAAATTTAAACTTCTATAACTTTTTGATACTGTAATTTTTTGAAAAAATTCCACTTTTGAAATAATCTGCTGATTGAAGAGTGTCTGTATTCCAAAGTGTTCATAAATTACAACAATTTAAATTTGGATAGTGCACTTTCATACGGAAGTTCTAAGCGGCCATGCATTATTTTTTTTTCCTTCTTGTTTTGTTTGATCTGGGGGGGGGGCGTGACAGTTAAGGGGTTAATAAACATAAATTAGTGTAATTGTTTGCAATTATAAGGTTAACGGGTGGCAATTTCTCTTTCATGACATTACTTCCCCCTTTGAGGCCGGCTTAAGTCTAGAGGCAAGGCTTCAAAAGTGTGAATGTTTAGGGGTTTGATCATTTGTATTCGATGGGATTGGCGGCATACAAATGTTTCATGAATCACATGTGAACTCTGTCGTAAGTTGATTTGTGCGCTCGGATCTGCGCTCGTTTCTACTTTAGATTGATAAATGAGGCCGAGTGTGTTCTTGCCTAGTAAAACTGTAGCTTGACCAGGCGAACACTCTGTTGTTTAGATGTCAGTATTGGCATCAACTGCTAAAAAAACTGAATGAGTCAAAACTAAAGGCATTTTTCAGGTGCAGGTCCCTTATGATTCAGCAGGCCTTGATTTCCATTGTCCCATCTCAGCAAAACAGCACTAATAATTAAACGACGGTTTCCTTATGAGCAATATCTAAACAATACTCATGTTTGATTAAGAACTCTCAGTTTTACACTGTTTACTCTCAGATTTGAGAAGTTCTCAGAAAAACTCTGACTGATACTGTAGTGGTTACAGCATTTGATGATTTCTTTTGTAGGCTATTACTTACCTGAACAGTAATGTTAGTAGACCTTCACGGAAAAATGAAAGCACTGTTATTAAACAAGAAGGGGAAAAAAAAATAATGCATGGCCGCTTAGAACTTCTGTACTTTCATGCCTATTTTAAAAAATGGGGGGTGACAGTTAAGGGGTAGGAACAGTAAAAAAAAAAAAAAAGTCCATACAATTTATGCACTCTATTAATTGATAATAAAAATTTTAATCAGATGAAGGTGCTTTTGAGGTATTTATTTTATTTTATCTTATATTTTATTTTATTTTCATTAAAGGAACAAAAAATAGTCCATACAATTGCTTTTTATGTTTTATTTATTTATTTG
>NW_015505831.1:637235-661451 GCF_001515645.1 Sinocyclocheilus grahami
CAAAGAAAATGAGAGAAAAGAGCTTGCCATCTGTCTAATGCTAATTTAAGCCCGAGAGTTGGTTTTGTGATTTGGCTGGACTGCAGCACTGATAGATCCTGCTGTTATTTTATTCTCTTTGCAGGATCAGCTGTTCTATAACAAGGGCTCAAAACAGTGCCTGACCGCTCGACATGAGAACCCCTCTCTAGTGCCCTGCAATCCAGCTGACAAGTACCAGCTCTGGGTCTTCACATGAACGGCGGAACCAGTGACACACACACACACACACACACAGGTTTGTTTTTGTGAAAAGTGGGGACATCCCATAGGCGTAATGGTTTTTATACTGTACAAACTGTATGTGCTATTGCCCTACACCAACCCTACCCCTAAACCTACCCCTCACAGGAGACTTTCTGCTATTTCAGATTTTCAATACACTCCATTCTGTGTGATTTATAAGCGTTTTGAAAAGTGGGGACATGGGGTAATGTCCTGAAAAGTCACCTTCTCCTTGTAATACCTATGTCATACCCTTGTCATTATACAAATTGATGTCCTCATTTGTCACAAAAACGTGCACACACACACACTCTGAGGGTCCAAAACTTAACTTCTTGCCACAGCTGCCAATGAATTCAGGAAAGTTTACATGCCAAAATAATTTCTTACTGGCCATGAAACTGTAGTTTACAGTATTTTTTACTTGTCATTATACAAATTGATGTCCTCATTTGTCACAAAAACGTGCACACACACACACACTCTGAGGGTCCAAAACTTAACTTCTTGCCACAGCTGCCAATGAATTCAGGAAAGTTTACATGCCAAAATAATTTCTTACTGGCCATGAAACTGTAGTTTACAGTATTTTTTTAATAAAAATAAATTTTTATTCATATGACAATTAATTACAAAGCATATTTCGACGAACAGTGCAACTCATTTGCTCTTTCCCAAAATCTGCATAGAAGCTGCCTTCTTAGGGAGTATCCTGATGGTCATGGAACCTCAGAAGTAACTGATTTGTAACGCTCTTTGTAACACAGTGCCTGTCCACTTTTTCAATATCCTTCATTGTAGAAGTGTTTTCCCCATACATTTTTCAATTTTTCAGATTTTAACCGGTCTACAAGGTGAATCACATTACAAACTTAGATGTGTACTAAAAAAGTTTAGAAATCAGACAAAAAGACAAAGGTTCTAGACTGTGTACTTAATCTTGTCACAGTTCTCACAGATTTCTCTGCAGAAACATGTGTAATCTAGTTTTTCACCAGGAATTTCACTATTTAAAAGAGTTTAAATAAGTTTAAATAATTTAAATAGTTAAAATTTAATTTAAGCAATGCAGACTGATTGCTTCAACAAAAGCATATGAGCATAAAAGCATAAGATATTGTTAACCATTAATATCTCTACAGTACACTCTTAAAAATAAAGGTTCCAAAAGGGTGTTTTTGCAGTGATGCCATAGAAGAAGAATTTTTGGTTCCCAAAAGGACCTTTCAGTGAACAGTTCCTAAAAGGACCATTTTGAAGAACATTTTAAAAATCTAAAGAACCTTTTTCAACTATAAAGAACCTATTCTGCATTTGAAAGGTTCCATGGATGTTCAAGGTTCTTCATAGAACCATTGATGCCAATAAAGAACCTTTATTTTTAAGAGTGCATATGAATGGAATATTTACTCTCGTAATCAACTGTTGCACTGTACAGGTTGTTCAGTAGAGTTTGTGTTAACATACTCCAGCAGAAAAAGTATTGTTTAAAATGCGTGTTTTCAATTAGAATTGAACTGTTTTATCTGATTCATTTGGTATTGGATGGTTTATAAGTATATTTGGGAATTCTTTAAAAATATTAAAACAAAGATGGCAAAAATTTTAATGTGAAGAGCCAAAAATCTAACTTGACTGAGGGCCAAAAGTAAATGTTTCAGTATATTCAACTATATTAAAATGTATTCAATTTTTAAGTAAAGAACAATTGAAATAATTAGCTTTGAAATGCTGCAATTTTTTATTCCTATGCAAAAATAAAACAAAAAAACAACAAAAAAAGTTAAAAAAAATATATAAATAAGAATTTTTTATATATATATATATATATAAATATTTTTAAATCATCTTCCTCTGATATAGCATGGCTGACCAAATCAAGGTGATTACAGACCAAACTGGGGGCATCTTTGTATCACAAGTATTGGAAACATGAGCAGAATAATCAAATTCCCATTCTTATTTCTAATTAACATTTATCTTAACTCATTCACCATCTTAGATTGTGGATCTTAGACTTTTTTCACAGAGCGTCTTGCAGTGCATAATGGGATCGCCTTCCTTTTCAGCAACTCCCTTTTTATGATTTATGATCATACGATCAGTCACAGTTAAACGGAGTAATATTGCGGATCTTTATAAAGTCAAAGACAAACCATGTTATTTACTTGCCAAAGCAAATTGGTTATTTGTGTCTGATGCATTGCAAGTGTTAATTTTGGACCCTGAACACATACAAGCACAAGAGTCTTCTGTATGACACAGACCTTTAATTTATTTTAGTATGTGGAAAATATTGCTGCTGGAGAAGTTGGAATATAAAAGCGGAGCACATACAGACATTCCTGGCTATAGGGGCCGAGGCACGTGTGCAGTGATGTGAAGTTTTATTTTCTCTCTGTCTTTCTCTCCATTTCACTCCATTATGTCTGAAAGACTACAGGACGTGTGTCCTCACGCGGTGACTTTTCTAGTTTTTATACCGGATGAGCTCAACCACAGTGATGCTGAGTATCAGTCGCATTCTCTGAATGAACTGCAGATTAAGGACGCGACATGCAGATTTTACAGCACCAAAGACTTCCTGAAAGTATTTGCTTCATATTCACTTTTCACAAAGTGAGTTTGTTCTTTTCTTTTTTCTTTAAATGTAGTGAAAGGAAGTTCTCATTACAGGTCAAATATTTTAAATGGAATTTCTGTGGGATGATTTTATGTTTTTAGCCATTTAAACCATTTTTTTTGTTTTATTTTACCAAATTGAAATATGTTGTGTTTTATTAGATGTTACTTTTGTATATTTTGACATGCTGTTGAACATTGTGAATATTTGATTAGAGCCTGAAGGGACAGGATCACACAGTGAATGACAGAGACCGGCAGTAGAGGGCGCAGTTATACAAGCGTCTGCCTTCAGAACATTCAGTCTTCACATGAAGAACAGAATGAACCACAAAACATCAGGCCAGAAACCTATTTGTAAAAATGACATCAGGTGTTTACATGATCAGAAGATTCACAAATTTGGTTTATAAGCCACCGTTCCATAATAATGCCATGAAGAGATGTAGATTAATTGTCTTTGCTTAGAATATATTTTGTAACGACAACAAAAAACAAATTAATTTTTGTAAGAGTGTTTCGGAATTACATAAAAGAAACTAAGAGTTCCTATTAAAGATGGAGAAATTTAATGCTTTAGATGCTTTTATTGGTACTATCTATCTGTCTGTCTGTCTGTCTTGTCATCTGTCTGTCTCTGTCTTTGTGTCTGTCTGTCTATCTGTCTGTCTCTGTCTGTCTGTCTCTCTGTCTTTGTGTCTGTCTGTCTGTCTGTGTGTGTTTGTCTCTGTCTTTGTGTCTGTATATCTGTCTCTGTGTCTGTCTCTCTGTCTTGTCATCTGTCTGTCTCTCTCTGTCTTGTCTTTGTGTCTGTCTCTGTGTCTGTATATCTGTCTCTGTGTCTGTCTGTCTGTCTCTGTCTTGTCATCTGTCTGTCTCTGTCTTTATTTGTTTTATCTTTAAAGGCGAAGTATGTCATTTCTGCACCACTGGCAGTGGCAGCCACGGGTGTTTTTTTAGGATGTTTTGGGTGGATGCTCGAAATTGTTCAATATTATGACAAGTCTTAAATATGACTTTAAAAGTAAAAAGTGACAAAATACTGAGGTATAAAGTCACAATTGTGACAAAAAGTCGATGAAAGTCAGAATTATGAGATGAAAAAGTCCAAATTATGACATCCAAAGACAAAATTGACAAAAAGTAAAAATGATTAGATAAACAGTTGGAATTTGGCGATAAAAAGTCATAATTATGATGTCAAAAGGGGAAAGTGACAAAAAGTCAAAATTATGACTTTTTACGGCAATTTATGACTTTATGACTATATTATAATTTTGTCATAGTTTTGATTATTTTAGTATCATATTGATGAGTTAGTATGTCATAATTTTGACTATCTCATATTTATGACTTAGTATGTCATAATTATGATTTTGTCACAATTATGATTTTTAAATGTAAACTTTTAGTCATAATTTAAAATGTCATATTTATGAAATGTATGATAATATTATGTGCCGAAAATGAGTTTCCATACGGAAAGGTAATCGCACACCACTCAAAGCAAAGCATTTTGAGGTATATTTCATGTTTGTAGCATAAAGAGTTGTTTAATGTGTAAGGTTAAAGGTCCTACCTATAGTTCTGCATGTTAAAGCTGGGATACAAGTTTTTAAACAACACACTTCACCTTTAAGGATCTGGTTATTTCATTACCGCCCCACGAGGTGAGGTCACGCTACAATGTTGATGACATAAAAGGCATTTGATTGTCCTGTCTTGAGCTTATTGAGGGACATTCTCCATTGGACAATGACTCTCTTTCATCAAGCGGATAAACAAACTGACAGATGCATCATAAGGTTTGTGCGTTAAAAACAGCTTCATCTCAACTCGTCAGTGCTTTAAGGTAATATTTCACACAAAAATGATTATTCTGTGATTATTTAAACACCCTCATGTCATAACATGAAGAGTTTTCTCTTTTTTTTAGGAGACAAAAGAACCGCATTCGAGTTGGGAATGACCTGGATGAGGGTGAGTACATAATGACAGAATGTTTATTTTTGAGTGAACTTTCCCTTTAACACGGGAGGAAATCTGATGTGAAATAAATTCACTCCTTTCAATGAACATTAGCTTTCATGTGTGGCATTATCACACTGTAAACTATTGCACTTCACAAATTACTCTTCAGAATGATTTATTCAGTCAAAGCTGATTTTTAAATTAAATAACCATGACAAGAATTATTCTCTTTTTTCCTCTCAAAATCTTAAGCTATTGAGAGAATATTTTCACATCATGCCATAAAATATTTATCACTATAAATTGAGAAAAATCACCTTCCTGGCCTCCATCCATTCAATGCTTTCAGTTATGCAATAAATGTAAAGTATTACCTTGTACAAACCTGATATGAGTTCATTTGTATTCTAGACTTCGTCATTTAAACACTTTTAAAAATCATCTTCGCCTGACAGAAACGGAATGCTTCGTTCGCAGTAACTTGATGCATTTCAAAGTGCATTTCATCAGAAATCCCTTTATAATCCCAAAGATAATTTAAGACTTTAGTATCTCAGAGTTTCATAAGACAAAGTGTCTAATCATTTTCATTCTGGTAATCTGGTTTAAAAAGTTAAATCTGTTATCTAACTACCTTCTGTCTACTATCTGCCATTTTAAACTAATGCAGATAGATATGATATATTTTTTTTGTTAGTGTCATGGAAAAATCATCCTTCATGTCTCCACTAAAAACTTGGAGATATGTTATTAAAACATCATTTAGGGCTGTGCTCGGAATAGCGTGCTAACATACTACTATATATACACAGTATGTACTGCACACCATACTGTATCCAAAAATGTGGTGCACTTCACAAAAGTAACATGAGGGACAATTTTGTTTTTCTTTATTTTTTTTTTCCTAGACATTATTTAATCTCAAATGTTTCATATGACTTTTTATATGAAAATAGGTAAACTAACTTTTTCCATTTTTCATTATTATTTTAAAATAGTTGCTAGTGAAAGCTTGTTTCTGCCACGAGATGAAAAATTATAAGGTAAATATCTCTTTATATCTTACAATTCAGACTTTTTTGTCTCAGAATTCTGAGAAAAATTTTAAAAAATTGCAAGATATAAACTCAGAATTGCAAGATGTCAACTTAGAGTTGTGAGATATAAACTCCCAATTGCGAGAAAAGTCAGAATTGAATATAAAAGCCACAATTCACTTTTTTATTTTGTGGCGGAAACTAAAAACAACTGCAAGATATAAACTCGGAATTGTGAATTCAGTCATAAATATAAGTTTATATCTCTTTTTTATATTTATTTTTTGGCATTTTTTCCTTTTATTGTGATGGGATAGTTTAGAGTTTACAGGAAGCATATTGGGAGAGGGAGGGGGGCGGGATCGGGAAAGGTCCTCAAGCCGACGCACTGCCCACAAGGCTAACAGCGCTGACATATATATCTTGCAGTTCTGAGAAAAAAAAGTCACCATTGTGAGATAACTTCAGAATTATAAGCAAAAAAAAATTTGAGATAAAAAATGCAATAAAAAAAATTTTTATCCTGTGGTGGAAACAAGCTTCCATAGTATACAGATCATATACTACGCAGTAAGTAGTCAGCAAGTATTCCATTCCAAACACAGCCATAGTCATGGCACGGTACCAGATAGCCCCGCCCCCTTTAGTGCTCAGGTAACAATTGGTTGCGATTCTGTATAATATCAGCCAATGGAAAAGTGCAATTATGTTGAGGAAATGTATCGTGTTCACAACTTAAATGTCATGGTTTTGGTTTTGTAAGCAAAGGCAAATGAACAGCACACATTTTAAGAGCCGTTTTCATGCTTTCACCAACTCTTTAAAGCATGAAGTATGTGTACGAAAACGCAACAGTATTATTTTCTCTTTTACAGTACATCGAACTCTTACAAAACCATAAACCAGCGATGAAAGCTTAAAAAAAACATGCTTTTATCAAACATTTAGATATAGACTTACTTCAGAACACTAACAGCAACAATCTTTTTTTTTTCTATTTTCTTTTTTTTGCACCACTGACACAGATACATAGAAAAGTTCTGTCCACATCTCTGCTCAAAACTAGAACTTTTGAAATTACAAGAAACATTGCACGAGCCTAAGGCCAGGAATATACTTTATGCCAGTACGTAAACGCTTGGCCAACGTTTTGCAAGCGTGGACCTAAAGTTCACCCAAAAATTACAATTCTGTCTTTTTTTCACCTTCATGTCTTTCCAAACTTTCTCTCTTCTGCAGAACATACAAGAAGTTAGTGTGAACAACGTTGGACTCCAAGCAATATTGGACCCTATTTACCTTCAATTTATGGACAACATTTTTTTTTTCATTTTTCATTTTTTTAAATATCTTCTTTTGCTGTCCAAAACAGGTTTGGAATGACGTAAGGGTGAGTAATCATGACAGTGTTTCATTTTTAGGTGGACTGTCCCTTTAAGTTCTTGCTCTAGTGGTAATAAACCTCAAGGGGGCGCTATAATACCTACTAATGTCTGTTGATTTAAAAACAATGGGTCTCATTTATCACTAAGCACTTGTATGCATGAATGTGTGCTTGAAATCTGTGTACGAATGTTTCATGAACAAATCAAGAACTTTCGTACTAAAATTTAATGTACACTTACGGGAAAAAATTGGAGCAACTGAAACCACATGTATGAAAAAACCAAATACTGGTGGCATTATAATCATGTTAAGATGAAATTAATCATTTTATAATCATGTTAAGATGGATTGTCACCACCTTTCTCCCCGTTACAGATGACCCTGGCTGAAAGCGATAAAAGAATGTTGAAGAAAAAAAAAAAGGTTGTGTGAAAAATACCCTTATATGGAGATGGCTTAGGCGTGTTTTATGCAAATTTCTAAAGTCAGTTGAGGTTGAGAACGCACATAGGCAGTTCTCCTGTTTGTACAAATGCAAAATATTCCACGCAATTATTAGTGAATAAGACCCATTTCATTATTGAAATCAAGCTTGCGTAGCTAGAAGCGTTTGCGTTAACGTACTTGCGTAGAGTGTTTCCAACCTAAAGCTCATACGCTCTGATTTTGCGGTTTAAATCGTTTTTGTTCTTTGCAAAGCTCAGTAAAAATACATATTTTTGGATCCGCCAAACGTTAAACAGGAAAACGAAACGTTAATGTGCAGAATCGAAAGCTGCTTTTATACTCTCGCTCCGCTCTCTGAATCTAAACCGGAGTGGGCTCAGCGAAAGCGTCCAGTAAAGTAGGTCCTTTCGTGTTGTCCGCTAGCGAAACTTCGGGCAGATTGTGAGACATCTCCTTTGGCTGTTCAGCAATGAAACAGCTCCCGTTGGCGTTGTAACTCGTATCCTGTGTATTGTTGTTCAGATAGTTTTGGAATTCCATCTGGCTCAGCTCTCCTGATTGGCTGAGGAAGGTCCCTTTGGATTGGACACTTTTATCCGGCTCTGAGGCGCAACAGCCAATCACGGCCAGGTGGTGATTGGCATATGGCTGCTCGGGCTGCTGGGAGTAGTCTGTGTATTGGTCAGCGGTCACATTGTAAGGACCCTGAGACATGACCCTACTGGAGTCATTAACCTTGTCTTGATAAGATGCCGTGTCTAATACACCGTCACCTTCTCAAAGTGCACCCTCCTCGTCCTCATCCGCTTCTCCCGCTTCAGTATCGAGGACGCTAGAAAGACATTAAAGGTAAATAAAATTACAGTTCGGTTATTCAATTTGGAGGACACTGATATGCATCTTTCCAGTAACAGTGCAGTACGTCTTGAGCGATTCGTGGACTGGGAAATAGGGCTGGGTTATGCATTAAATATTTACAATATATTTGATTTTATTGACTATATAAAAGTACTGATATTGTGAATTTCACAATGATTAATTTATATTAAATGTATGCATTTACATGTACATTTATGCATTTGGTAGATGCTTTTATCCAAAGCAACTTTTCCATTCATGGTTTACCTTATCAGTTCATGCATTCCCTGGGAATTGAACCCATGACCTTGACGTTGCTAGCACCATACAATAATGCATATTCAGTATATAGTGGCTTTGATTTAAACCTCCTAACTGAGATTGTTCAGAAGTCTGAGTCAACAAATCTGTTCTTTTAGATTCAAACTAATTTATTCAAAATCCTTCTGATTTAACAATTAATTTAACATTGCCTCTGCATGGCATTTTACTTGCTTTAAAATGTGTGTAAAAAAGATGGATGGATGGATGGATGGATAGATAGATAGATTTTTAGGTATTATATTGGTGGATAAGAATAAAAAAAAAATGTAGTGAAAAACAGTCAGAAACACTCCTGTTTATTTTTAAAAGAAGTGTCTTATGCTGCCCAAGGCTTTACATATTTGATAAAAATACATTAAAAACTGTAATATTGTGAAATATTACTGCAATTTAAAATAATTGGTTTCTATGTGAATATTTTTTTTAATTTAATTTATTTCTGTGATGCATAGCTGAATTTTCAGCATCATTACTCCAGTCTTCAGTGTCACATGATCCGTCAGAAATCATTCTAATATGCTGATTTGCGGCTCAGGAAACATTTCGGATTATTATCAATGTTGAAAACAGTTGTGCTGCTTCATATTTTTTATGGAAACCTTGATACATTTTTCAGGATTCTTTGATGAATAGAAAAAAAAACAGCAGTTATTTGAAATGGAAATATTTTTTCAGTAGTGTTTACTTATTAAAATATTGAAATATATTCTTTGTAAGCTATGTCATGCAGCTGTATTAGTAAGCTATCCTCCTCAGTGCGCCTCTAGCGGCTCCTTCAGTTCTCTGCACGCCACCGGCTCCTATTGTTTGGCTATTTAAAGGGGGATGGTAAATATACCCTGTATAAATATCCCCAGTTTTGGCCTCCACAAGAGTGGAGTTTCCCTGATACTCTCTCCCACAGCTCCCTTCATGTCTGACACAAACAGGACAAATAAGAACCATCTGCTGCTGCCGGTCCCCCGCCCAGAACCACCAGCAGAATACATTACACAGACACACATGAATGTGTGCACTGCACTTAACCCAGTCTGACTCAGGAACTCCAGCAGAACTGAAGCACAGCCATTCACTGCAAACAGAGCTTTCTAAGTACAGGGGCTCAGTGTGGAAGAAGAATTAGGTGTGAGTGATATGTATCTTGTTTAAAAGTCTTTTTTCTTTGGACATTCTTTTCTAGTATTTACCTAGTTCTGAGAATTAAAAAAAAAAAAAATCAGAATTGCGAGATTTAAACCTGGGAATTCTGATGAAAAAAGTCAGAATTGTGAGATGTAAGTTCAGAATTGTGAAAAAAAGATTCAAAATTGCAAGATATAAAATCTGAATTCTGTGAAAAAAGTATGAATTGTGAGATAAAGTCACAATTGTTCAATTGCAATTGCAAATTATATGTAAATATTTAAATATACTCTGTTGCAGAAGTAAGCTTCCATAAATTTCACCCCTAAAATAAAATGAGAAAAATAATAGTTTATTCTGCATAAAGAAATTGATGCTGGTTTTCATTATTTTCATGTCAATTAAGTCGTTTTTCCACCCAAATTCTCAATACAGTAATGAATCGAAATGTTTTACTTTTGTATTTTCTTTGTGCTTCTCGTTATTCTCAGTGGTGATTCTCATTAGATTCTCATTACTGTAATTAAGTAACTTTAAGAAAACAATGTCTCAATGCAAAAAAAAGTCCTAAAATAGGCATCAGTTTATGTGCAAAACACAATAAGGATGCATTATATTGATCAAAAGTGATATTTACATTTATAATGTAAAAAAATATTTTTATATATAAATGCTGTTTTTTATAACTTTATATTTATCCTATATAATATTCTATAGAAAAAAGGTTTTCACAAAAATATGAAGCAGCACAACTTTGATAATAATCAGAAATGTTTCTTGAGCAGCAAATCAGCGTATTAGAATGATTTCTGAAGGATCGTGTGACACTGAAGACTGGAGTAATGATCACAGGAATATATTACATTTTTAAAAAATATATTCAAATAGAAAACAGCTATTTTGAATTTTAATAATATTTCACAATACATTCTTGTTTTTACTGTTTTTTTTTCTTTGTGTTTTTTTAAATGCAGCCTTAATGAGCATAAAGAGACTTCTTTCAAAATCATTTTAAAAAATCTTACCAACCCCAAACTTTTAAATGGGTTGCAATATCATGTGCATACCTAGGTATATGAATATGGCAATCATTATCATACCATGTGAAATGCCCTCAGATGCGCCACAGGGTTTGCATCTAACAGTCACTGGCTATTCATCATGTTTACTTTGCTGAAAATAGTTCCAAGGATCCAGCTCAGCAGGTTGATCTGATTGTCAGTAATTTACGATTATGAGCTACATTTCCCATCACCTCTCTCTGAAGCTGTGCTGAAAGAGCAGCGCTTTCTAAAGGAGGAAACAGACGTCCTCTGGGACTCGCTGCAGCGTGGGTCATCCGCAGACATCTGGTGCACATTTTTAATGACAGAATCAAAGTGAATGAGCATCACAAAAGAGAGGTGATGGAGAACTAAGAGCTGAAGAGCGTCAACTGCCCTCCTTTATTGGGCGTTAATTAATCTCTATTTATTTTAGAAGTTGCTGACAAAAAAGCTTCCCAAATACTGCATCTTTCTAGAAATGATGACTGATGCTTTTCAGGTGAACTGCTCTTCAGCTTATCATGAAGTCAAATGCGGGCTCATGCGCACTTCAGCTTCTTAGCGGCATGAGGCCAGATGTTTTACGTTCATTGTGATGATGGATATTTTCTCAAGCCCCCTTCAGACAAGCATGATGACGATCAATATCAAATCTCAGTGATGAATTTTCCTTTCAAAGGGCCATTTTCTCTTTTCTGCTACCAATTTCGAGCTAGAGTTTTCCCTGGGGACATTCTCTGGGAAACGGTATTTCCCATCTTCTTTCTCATATACCCACAATTCAGTGCTTTAAAGGAACGACACAACAATTTTGTGCCAGCTGTCATTAGTTTTAAAGGAACAGCTTACCAAAAAGTAAAAGTGTTTACTTTCATGTTATTTGTTTTCATATGTGGAATGGAATGTTGTGTTTTTTTCCTTTTGTGTTCAACAGAAAAAATAACAGAATACATTTTTTGGGGACTATGTGACAGTGGGTAAATAATGACAAAATTACACATTAGGTAAACTACTACTTTAACATCAGAGACATGTTTTGCATTAATTCTTAGTTTTAAGACCTGGCAGCTTTTCTCTTTATGAGTATAAATACAAAATATAAACTCAATTCTGAGAGTTCTTTTTTTTTTTCTTTTGAATTCTGACTTTTCTTCTCAGATTTGCAAGTTATTCATAACTCGAAATTCTAAGTTTATATATATCTTCCAATTGTGGAAAAAAGACAGAACTGTGAGAAAAAAGTCAGAATCGTGAGATAAAAAGTCGCAATTACCCTTTTTTTAATCCTGTGGCAGAAACAAGTTTCCATAAGTAACTTAAATCAGAGCAGACAGTCTTAAAGTTGTGGCATAAACATTGAATGCATTGCACACATTTTTGTTTTCTAATACAAATATCTAAAACATCCTTAAATCAAGATACATTACATTGGAGATGCAAATGTAAAGTGAAGTCTTTTAAATTTGAACAAAGATTATGATTATTAAGATTATATCAAATATCTGTCAATGGGGAATTACATTTTTTTTTCCTTTGAATTAAGTGAATTTTTCTGAGCCCAATGGCAGATATTTGTTCTGGTTTGAATCATAAACTCACTAGGGTTGTGACGGTGAGGAAATTTTCCCACGGGTTAATCGACGCGTGACAACACCGGTAATACCGGTATCACTGCGGGGGCGTTCCCTCTTTTCCTCGCTTTCCTTCACTTTTAAATCGCTTAAAAGCGTTGTGTGCATTTTACTTTCACTTTCAAATAGCGGCAATTCGGAGTAAAGCAATTGTTCCTTTTTAGTTCGTTTGAATTTTCCCTCTTTTCCTCGCTTTCCTTCACTTTTAAATCGCTTAAAAGCGTTGTGTGCATTTTACTTTCACTTTCGAATTAGCGGCAGTTCGGCGTCAATTGCTTGAATGCAACAACAAAATACAACGTCAAACTCACTTTTTACATATATATAAAACATAGAACTTTTATTAACAAAACAAATAAAAATACACCATGCTATAGGGCAGGCTATGCCTAATATAAAATAACAAATAACTTGCATAAAGTTTAAATGTTCAAAACTGGAAACAAGTAAACATGCATAATATATAACCAAATAAATAAGAAACATAGAACGTTTCTTAGCAAAACGAGTAAGAAAGCTTGGAGGCACAGCATCCACCTTGATGCCAAATAAAATAAATATATGACACAAAGTTTAAATAAAGTAAGATTCAGCAAACAATGTGGAACCAATTAAATAAGAAACTAATGTTTAAAAAAACTTCCAATATCATCTTAGATAAACGGCAAAAGTCAACAAGACTTTTCAAAATCCAAAATATTGCCAAACAGGTGCTTTTGCATCTCGTTTTGAAACTAAATCATCCGCGATCGTCTTGTCTGTCTCACCTCACTCTTCTTGTCAGTCAGCTCGACTCGCTCTCCTCACTGGAGAAATGAAATCTGATCTGTGATGTGACTGTCGTTCGGCACGCTGCATTGAGCAGCCGCGTTCAGTTTTTAATTGTAGTGTCTGTTCTTTTACTGAACTAAATGATTATTATTACTATAAAAAATCTAAACAACGGTGGGGGTCGGTGACGCGGTGGGCAAGTGACGTAACCGGTGTTGCGGCTTAACACCGGTATCACCGTCAGCATCGCGGCAAGCCTAAAACTCACTTAATTTTGATCCTTTAAACAAGACCTCTTATTTGATGTAATTTTAGCAATTTACACTTATAGACCATATTTATGTATTATGTTCCATTTTTTTTTTTGTCCTTAAATTTTCTTGGTCTTCAGAAGTCTTCCATTTATCTTCATCAATCCTGCAGAAAGCCTGTTATTCTTTCATTTAGATATTTGATCTGTAATAATGCTGGATTGTCACAGCTTTCTGAATATTTCGTTTGATATGAGTCTCACCTGTCCGCTGCAGTGCGTGTGTTGAGGATGAGGATGATGCTGTTGAAGGATGGCTGAAGTGCGAGGCTGACGGGTTGACGCTGTCGCTGCTGTCTCCGCTCTCAGTGCTGGATATCTCCTCCTCCTCAGACTCCCTCAGTGAGGAGCAGGGTGACGCCCCCTCCACCTCCTCAAACTTCCTCTTCAGAATTCCACTCATGGCTGCCGTCAGGCTGCACCAGACAAAGAGTGCAAGTAAAAAATCCCATTCATTTCAATGACATATTGTGTTATTCCAGTGATAAATGCATTTGGATGAGACATGTTTCAGTCAGTGTGATTTCAACTACATTTCCAGAAAATAGTATTTACTAATAATCCTGGAAAGAGACTCACTGATCAAGTCACTGTTACTATAACATTACACATCCATAAGTGACTTTACACTTCCATAAACCATGCAAATGATGTAATCAAGTCTCCCATATTTTTACATTTTATTTATTGTTTTAATATTTATATTTTTTATTTTATTGCAGAATATTCTATATATATATAGATAAATATATGCGGGTCAAATTTTATTTACAAAAGTGATTTTATATACATAGAAAGCATATTAAATGCAAGTAAAGTATCTACTTTAATATTTAAAATAACTTTTGTGAAAATGAAATGTCAATGATATGGGTCCATCATCATTGAGAATAACAGATATATTTAGGTAAAAATTAAATAACGTTCTTATTCTGACCTGTACTTATTAAAATATATAAAAGAAAAAGTGATCATACTACATTTTATTATATTTTAAATTATTAAAAATTACCTGCTGACAAATGGGTAAAACCTAGTGATTTGAAGAATAGTGGCAAAGATTGGTAAAGATTAAAATTACAGTTAAAGTAATTTTTAGGGACTGCACTGTGATCCTTAAATAGAGTTTTTTTTAATGTAATCTACCGATTGTTGTTCTAAAAATACATGACAAGAATTTCTTGTATGTAAACTATTGTTACACTCGATGATATCCTAATGGGTGTCTTTTGTAAATCACAGTAAAAATGTATGACAGTCATTATTTTTGGTCAGAAAAATAAAATGAAACAGGAAACATTCTAATGTACAGGGGGGGGGTCGTATTATACTTTTACTGTTGCGATGTTTGAAAACCCCATTTCATCTTTGACCCATGAATATTCTCCAATTAAATTGATTATTAATATATTAATTATAAACGAAATATTACATGAATAAATAAAATATAATTCGAATATATATTTTGTACCCATTACAACTGATTATAAATATTATTTAATATATACAACTTATTATAATTCTTATATATGTGACCCTGGAGCACAAAAGCAGTCTTTTAAGTGGCTGGGGTATATTTGTAGCAAAAGCCAACAATACATAGTATGAGTCAAAATGATCGATTTTTCTTTTATGCCAAAAATCATTAGGATATTAAGTAAAGATCATGTTCCATGAAGATATTTTGTAAATTTCCTACTGTAAATCTATACATTTTTGATTCGTAATATTCATTGCTAAGAACTTCATTTGGACAACTTTAAAGGCGATTTTCCCAATATTTAGATTTTTTTGCACCCTCAGATTTTCAAATAGTTGTATCTCGACCAAATATTGTCCTATATATATATATATATATATACAGTATATATATTTCAAATATAAAATTCAAATATAAGTCAAATTTCTGACTCTAATCCATTTCGTATGCTACAGTAGGAAGATTCCCACATAAAAGAGTTTTTGGTGTTTTCACACACTTTCATCTCAGAGCTGGTTTGACATATGGAGAAAATAAATGGGGAAAATATACTTCCAGAACCCAGGCCACTGAAGAAGTGGTCAGCCGTTGTTGCTCTATATCAAGCTTATGCTCGCTGCGATCCTCAAAGCACTCAATTAGTGATAAGCGTTAGAGCACACATCCTCCTCTGCTTTCCTGTCCTCCTCCTCACTGCCATTGATCACCAGGCCTCACAGGACCCCAGATGGAAGCAGAGGGGAAAAAAACAAACTACTAATTGAATTCTACCTCAACCTTCCAGGAAGTCCATTTTGTCTGTGTTTGATTGAGTGTCTTCAGGAAAGAAAACAAATAGGAAACTTGAGATGAGTTTTCAGAGTTGCACTCATAAAGCGGCTACCTCAGCTTCAGGAATGTATTAATCAAAGTACAAGGACACAGCATGACTGAAAATAACACGAAATCAGACTCAAAGGCTCAATGCCGCTCGGATTTTAAGAACAGACTAAAAAATAAATAAATCTTGTTTTTACAATGAAGTATCCAGGAGAAAAAGAAAGGTGCTGGATAAAAATACTGCCCAATGCCAGTTTACCCAATAGGATTTTGACTCCCAGGGTTGCCAGTTGGTGGAAAACACAGCGTATTGTAGCCATGGACGCCAGCAAACAAACTGAGTCCGAGATCGCAGATTCTACCAGACTCAAAAAATCTTGGCATCCAACTAAAAAGCTATGTGAGCAGAGAAATATTAAAACGCAGATAAATCTACTCATCAACTTTCAGTAGAAGACTCATCCCCTTCTACTATCAGTTGACCCTTCGCAAAGACCCGACCCCCTTAGTTACTGTTGCTATGTTTGACAAGCTAAGCCGCTCTCACGCCACACATCATGTTACATACAGTCACAAACACATCGCGGAGCAAAGAGGACACTGACAATGAGCCAACAGACAAGACAGAGCAGGTTACTTTAGGTATGAATCAAAGTCTCAGCTTTAAAATTGTCTTTTTTTTAAGAAATTCAAACAATAATACCATTTTCGTGTCGTGACTGATCGCCGCAGCACCTCAGTTCAAGCGGCACATGAACCGATCATCTCTTCCTTTTTACTATTTATAGCATGAAATAAACATGAGAAGGTATTTTATTTCAACCGCGGAAAAACGTCAGTACACACAGTTTTTCAAGTTCAAGTCCACCGACGGTAACCTATTCTCCTGTCAACTCACCTGTCAGTCAAACTCACTGTGGAGGGTCAATTGTACTCATTCCTTTTGCTTGTCCTCAATCTGGCAACCCGTCTGAGCGTCGAGTCTGAGGATGAGGGGCTAGGAGAAACAACTCTCTCCAATATTTTGAATTTGGACTGCTGTACCCATTTCAACCTCTAGCTGCCAATATTACATACTGCACAGAAACAGCCGAGAATCTAGCATAGCAAATACTGAAAATATGCAACCACTCAGAACATTATAGCAACCACATAGCAATGCCCTGTCAACCATCCACAGCATGGTGAGTTTTGCACAGGTAAGCACCACTTTCATTGTCTTTATAAAATGTGAAAATCTAGTTTTCTGCTCTGGCGTGTAATAAACCTGTTCCTGCTGTGTTGAGCCTGTTGGATTGGACAGATTTCACACAGATTCCCTAAACCTGCAGCAGCAGCACATCCTGACAGTATCTTTTCCCTCCTGTCTCCTGCTTATTTCTGTAGCTAGAATTGAGCCAGCGATGAGAAGAGTGAAAAAAGAGACATGCACACACATACACACAACAGAGAAACCAGAGTCTGGAGAGAGAGAGAGAGCGAGAGAGAGGGGGGAAGGCTGGCTGGCAGCCTCATTACTGAAGGAGGGAATGTTTTGTTTCACACTGCAAGCCTCACAGAGCCATCGGATGACTACTGAAGCCCAGCAGAGCTGCTGATCAACTGAGATTTTGGAGGTAGGGGAACAATAAAATCTGATGGTGATTACATGATGCCCCATCCTCAAAAAAATACAAATAAATAAAAGTGAATAAATAAATAATATATAATAAACATAACAGCTGCATATTGTTAAAATTAGAAACACCGAAACTGACACAATGAAAACGAAAATACAATTTTATTATTTTATAACCGAATAATTAATCACATTTACTTGATTAATTATTCATCTTTAATTTGCATGTAAAGAAGTTTTTATATCTACTTTTTAATGATATAATTATCCTATATTTCTAGCTGGTTGCTGAAATATAAACATTTAAACGTTGATGATAATAAACACGTTTTCATGACACATTTATTCAAACATCCATTCGAAATTAAAGACAACTGGTAAAAAATATAATGAATATGTAATATAGTGCACATATTGTACAAAATGCTGCTCTCTGGAGTTATGTTATGGAGTTTATGGACATTGAAGAGCTTTCCTGAGGTAGTATGATACGGTCAGATTTCACATCTTCCGTTTAAAAACTTTTGGCCTTATCTGCCTTCCATATTTACAAGTTTATACAACAAGTTTTGTTGACGTGTTTCCATGGTAGAAACACGGATTGAGCGATTACACGAGGCATGACACATTTCAGTAAGTTATTCATTTTCTTTCATCATACATACCTTTTGATGTTCATATATGTTTATTTCTTGTTTTAACTTGCAATATAGAGGAAGCGATGATTGGATCACTTGCCGCTTGAATTGAGGCAAATACAGCAATCTGTCACGACACATTATAGAGCGCCAAAACCAAATTTATTGTTTGAATATCGTGATAAAATTGGAACAATTTGAAAGTTCAGACATTGTTTCATATTAAAATTCAAATCAAAACAAAACGCAAAGTTTAATGCGAATATTGGATGGTAAGGGCGTTACACGTTGAGTGAAGTTTTGTTCACTCATCAACTGAAAATTATTATTTTTAAATATCGAGAAACTAAACTTAAAGGCTGCGATTATTTGATCAAAAATACAGTAAAAACAGTAATACTGTGAAATATATGTAACTGTTCTATATTTCAGCAGCCATTACCCCAGCTAACAAAATATATTCTAAGAACGTGGTAACACTTCTGTTAAGTTATGAAATGTTATTTCTAATGTTTTCTGAATGTTCAAAACATCCACCTGTTTAAATGTTTTTTTTAAATTGGACATTCCATTTCAGTATTTTGCAAACATTATGGAATTGTTACTTTTGAATGTTCTCTGAACATTCTATAAAAAATATTAACATAAAAAAAAAAGTTAGATGAACACCCAAATAAATTGTTTCAGAATGGTTGAATGTATAAATGGTTTTGTGTGTTACATTTTGAGAACATTATTTAAGACCAGATAACTGAACAAACATTCTAGTAACATTATTGGAACTGGAACTTAAAAAAAAAAAAACTTAAATGAAACATGCATACCTTTCATGTTCACAACCTTGCCAGAATGTTCTGAGAACATTTCCTTTTAGCTGGGACTCTAGTCTTAAGTGTTACATGATCTTTCAGAAATCAATATGCTGATTTGCTGCTCAAGAAACATTTCTTATTATTATCAATGATGAAATCAGTTGTGCTGCTAAATGTTGTTTGCGAAAACTGTGATGCTTTTTACAGGATTATTTGATGAAAAACAAAACTAAACAAGACATGTTGGATTGGATCATTTTTAGCATTGGTTAACATGATGTATGAAATATGACTAAAATGCATTAATAAAATAAATGGCATCAAAGGATTCTGCAGCAGAATGGAATCTCGCATAACACCGGAACATTGTTCCTGCTCGTTCCGGCCCAGTTGAACCCCTGGGCAAGACCAGCCTCAGCCCGCAGGCTGCATGGGTCTCAGCTGAGGCCTATTGTTTCTGTGTGTGTGTGGTGAACACAGCAGCTGGAGAGCCTCCAAACCACAGCAGCGCTGTGGAATGTGTCTCCTATAAGGACAGAACACGGCTCTGTTCTCCACAGACACACTCAAAGCACCTACTCTCAACCTCTGGAGCAACTGAATCCACTGAAAACTGTACTACAGTATGCTCTACAAGGACACTAGGTTACCTTTAAAGGAACACTCCACTATTTTTGAAAATAGGCTCATTTTCCAACTCCCCTAGAGTTAAACAGTTGAGTTTTACCGGTTTCGAATCCATTCAGCCGATCTCCGGGTCTGGCGGTAGCACTTTTAGCTGTAGCTTAGTATAGATCATTGAATCTGATTAGACCGTTAGCATCTCGCTAAAAAATGACCAAAGAGTTTCTATATTTTTCCTATTTAGAACTCCACTCTTCTGTAGTTACATCGTGTACTAAGACCGACGGAAAATGAAAAGTTGAGATTTTCTAGGTCGATATGGCTAGGAACTATACTCTCATTCCGGCGTAATAATCAAGGAACTTTACTGCCGTACCATGGGTGGAGCAGGTGCAATGATATTACGCAGCGCCTCTTGCAGAAACTCTTTGGTCATTTTTGAGCGAGATGCTAACGGTCTAATCAGATTCAATGATCTATGCTAAGCTACAGCTAAAAGTGCTACCGCCAGACCCGGAGATCGGCTGAATGGATTAGAAAACGGTAAAACTCAACTGGTTTAACTCTAGGGGAGTTGGAAAAATAGCCTATTTTCAAAAATAGTGGAGTGTTCCTTTAAGGCAGCATCCCAGTAGTTGTCTTGAATCTATTGATTCCAATAGGCCACCAGGGTAGTTTACATTTACATTTATGCATTTTGGAACAGACACTTTTATCCAAACCAACACATAGTGCATTCAAACAAGGTACACATTTTATAAGTTCTTGTTTTACCTGGGAATCAGACTCATGGCCTTGGTGTTAAAGGGATACTCCACCCCAAAATGAAAATTTTGTCTTTAATCACTTACCCCCATGTCGTTGCAAACCCGTAAAAGCTTTGTTCGTCTTCAGAACACAATTTAAGATATTCTGGATGAAAACCGGGAGGCTTGTGACTGTCCCATTGACTGCCAAGTAAATAACACTGTCAAGGCCCAGAAAAGTATGAAAGACATCGTCAGAATAGTCCATCTGCCATCAGCGGTTTTCATCCAAAATATCTTAAATTGTGTTCCGAAGACGAACGAAGCTTTTACGGGTTTGGAACAACATGGGGGGTAAGTGATTAACTCTTTCCCCGCCATTGACGAGTTATCTCATCTTTTCGTGTTTTCACTGTTATACACTCGGGGGCGCTATTACACATCTTCTGAACGAGTACAAAACCTCCCGAACAAAAACACACGAGAACAGGATGGAGAAACGAGCGATCTCTTATGTAAACAGATGCATATGAAAAATAATGCGATCATCAGCGATAGACAGCATACAAATGAAAACTGCATAATGTTATGGAGTAAAATGTTGATCCAGGAAGTGGTATATGTCTGTGCAAGCTTTGGAGGTGTTGATGGAAGCGATTTACTGGATTTATGCTTTGATAATCGTACTGAATATTATCCAGATGTAGTTTTTGATAAAAATTTGATTTTCTCACCTTTTTCTCAAAATTATGAATTTTTTATGAACCCGACCTATATTCAAGTGTTGATAAAAAAAAAAAAGAATGCTTTAAGCTCTGTTTTTTAAAACAGATTTTTTTTGTTTAAAAGTGATCTTTATCTTTTGATCTGATCTTTATTTTGGTGTATTGCATATTCAAATATTCATACAGCAAAATATACTGGAGGCCATCAAATTTTAGTGAAAATCATCAAAATCGCTGGCGGTGGCTGGCAACTTTTTAAAAAAAATGCTGGCGGGGAAAGAGTTAATGACTAAATTTTCATTTTTGGGTGGAGTAACCCTTTAACAAATAAATAAATAAATAAATAAAAGAAAAACATTATTTCTAAATAAAATAAACATTTCCTTAAATTAAGATAATTATTTAATTATTAAAATAACATAATCATAATTATATATATATATATATATATATATATATATATTTAGTTTAACTTGATGTACTAAAGTAACTAAAATGCAATAAAATTGAACAGAAAATATGTAAACAAACACACTACAAAACTAGTAGAACTTGAACTAAAATGAAAATGGAAAATAAAAAAATAAAGCATAATATTAACAAAAAACTATACCAGTATCTCAGTGATACTAAAACAATGGTTCCCACAGTTTTTAACCAATGAATTCTCATGAGTTCTTTTGAAGAAGAAAGACTGAAATAGTATTTTCTTGTAAAACTTACTCCAATAATCTTTGTTTTATTTACAATTTTGAAAAAATATTTTTTTAAAGTGTGGATAAGGGTTTTAAAGTAACCATCTAGACTGATTTCTATTTGTATATCGGGAGCCACTTTTGAATTATCTGAAGTTATTGATTAGTGCACAACTGTAGAGAGAGATGCAAGTTTGACTCTTGCTCAAGAAAACCTTAAACCAGTGTATTGAACTTTGCTGCATAACAGTGAACACCGGTTGTGATTCCGACATGATACCTGAAATTACTGTGTAATTGTGTTTTTTAATTCAATGAAATTTAGCCATCTTGTCTGCTAGATACTAAAACAGAAGAAAAAGTGGTTTTGAGATCAATAAGAATGCTAACTGTTATCTTTTTATTTTTTTGCATTATAGACTTTCTAAGCTTTCAAGGACTGCATGGAGAAACATCGTTCCTGAAAGCACCAGAAATTCCCTTGATCTAAGCCCCAGATCTGTTTGAATCCCGCTGATCCCGCAGCAGTCCGGCGAGATGCGGGAGGTTCGCAATAATTGGAAATGGCTTCTCTAGTTTTGGAGACACAATGTAAGTCAATTTTCTCGTAATCACCATAATTAGTTCCCCTTGTTGAAAATCCATTCGCATTTTCCATCCTCAGCGGATGCTGTGCTACTCTGCGATACCCAAAGCGGTTGCCATGGAGACGCTAATACACTAGCACAAATAGTGACACATTTGAGAGTCATTTCACTTTTTTTCATTTGTGGGGCATCTACCGCGCACGCACACACGCACATCCAAGATTAAAAAATAAACACTCATGCAATAGCGCATCTGTAATCAGAGGGAATTCACTGGTGAAATGACTGTGAAAAAAATCATTTAGGAATACGATTCAGGTTTGCACGTACGCTGCAAAATTTCATGACATTATTATTGTATTTTCTTACAGCAGATGCGACTTGCAGCTTTAAAGCGGTCGATGTTGAAGATCCCACGCTCACGACCGAGACTACAGCCAGAGGAGCAACTTTTCCCATTTCTTGACGCAATGAATGGGCATGACATCTCCGGCTGGTTAACCCGAGGTAACCGGAGCTGACTGCTGTACTAGTTATTTCTCCTCTACATCTCTAGCTCTCGCTCCCTCTCTCTCTCCCTTTGTCTTCTCTTAGCTGCTGTAGTTTTCCACCGCACACTTGCAGCATATTACAAGTAAAAATCCTGCAGCAAAAGCCAGCAGAGACAAAAACAGCCACTCCCCTGAGGAGCTCTGTACAATACGGACATACACATGTACAAATGCACATGCACTTCAGCGTTGTCAATGCAGCACTGACAACCTACAGCGATCAATACTTCTTGGCACCAGATGCTGAGCGGTTTGAGGAGACCTATAGTGGGTTGGGCAGGATGACCACAATCTTATATCACGATGTGACAAATGTTATATCACACTAACTGCATATAAGAATATAGTTATTTTTTCTTCAAATTCAACAGAAAAAGATTATTTATGTATTAATGCAATCCTGATGTAATACATCATTTGGGATAATCCATATTTAACACATTTAATTATTTTACAAAAAAGGTTTATATATTAATACAGTAATGTGGTAATATTAAATAAAATAAAAAAGGTTTATTTATTTAATACAATCATGTCTGATTGGCATAATTTATATTTAATATATTTAATTAATATGTAAAATAAAAGTTTGTATATTAATATAATCACGTGGAAATGCGTATTTTGGGATAATCTCTCTTTAACACATTTAATAATGTTTTTATAAAGGTTTATATTTCAGTACAGTAATGTGGCAATATGTATTACATTTAAACTAAAATAAAGGTTTTTATATTAATGCAATCATGTATTAATGCATATTTTGGCATCATTTATGTTTCATATATTTAATTAATCTGTGAAATAAAGATTTATATATTAATACAATCATGTGGTGTTATCTATTTTGGAATAATCCATATTTGTTATATTTAATGAATCTATATAAAAGGTTTATATATTAATATAATCTTGTGGAAAAGCATATTTTGGGATAATCTATATTTAATATATTTGATTTATCTATGAAAATAGTTTAAATATTATTACAATCATGTGTTAATACTTGTTTTGGGATAATATATATTTAATCTATAAAAAAAATTGTACATTAAAACAACTATGTGATAATACACATTTTAGGATAATCTATGTTTAATATATATATATATATATATATATATATATATAC